>NC_046662.1:281553-292618 GCF_010883055.1 Belonocnema kinseyi | reverse complement strand
TGATTTACAAAAAAAGTTCTATGGTTCAAAAAAAAATTTTGTTCAATAGAAAAAAGAGGTTGGTAATGTAGGAATTCCACTGTGTCGCATGCCCTTAACAATTATGGAAAGAATAAAAAATAAAATACGCAGAAAATTCATCAAGAAAGATGAGGAATTGTGTGGATGTCGGAAATGCGAGAAATTCTCATTAGAAGAGATGCGTGGCACTGACACTGAGCTTGATCTTGAATACTTGAAGTTGACGCGACCTTGGCCAGTTGGGTGTGGCAGGAATGGGGAAAATAAATTCGACTCACATTCGCGTAATTGCGTACGATTCGCACAGTCATTCCTATCCTATCCCGACGTGACTGGATTTCTAGATGCCACGAATTTTCGATCCAACTTATGTTTACCCATGAAAAATTACCCATCCCATCCGCTTCGACTCTTCCTTTTTCAACTTTGCCCCTTTGCCCTTCTAAAGTCCTCTCAACCTTGAGCAGATTCCTCAATTGCTCAAAATTCCAGAGAAATTTTATTATCGTTTTACGGAGGTCAGCACGAAGGTCTGAGGAAAGCGCAACCCTCCTAAGGCCATTAACAAGGATTCAGAATTGAGAAAAATAAAACTATGAAGGGTAACTCTTGGGAATAATGAATAGTAAAACCGCATGGACAAGCATGAAGGCTTGAAAAAAAACTCTTTGCTTTTTATTTATCGTTTGTTCATAACTACAAAGTCAAGGAAAGTTGAAAGCTTTCGAAAAATTGCAGATTCCTAATATTACTCTGCAAGAAGGAAATTATAAACAATAATAAATTGTTTAAACACATTTTTTGTTTACTTATAATAATTATTCCTTCAGTTAATCTAAATATTTTTAAAAAGTTGCAGAAGAAACAGAAACTTCTTAGCAATAATCTAAAAGATGATAGTTCCAAACAATAATAAATTGTTTAAACAATTATTTTGGTTTACTTGGATGATTTATTACGTCATTCTCGTGAGTTGTTAGAATTGTAAGAAAAATCTCAACTTTATAGCTTTATTGTAAGAGAATATGGTTTTTAATAATAATGCATTGTTTAAACAATAATTTTTCTTAATTTGTATTAACTGCCACCTTATTCTAAGTATAAATGAAAAAAATTCGGAAGAATTTATTGGTTATTTGGATGATTTCTTATGTCACTTTCAGCAAACTTTTAAAAATTGCAGAAAAAACAAAACTTTGTAGCATTATTGTAAGAAAATATTGTTATCAATATTAATTGAATACCGCAGAAAAAACCGCAACTTTAGAGCATTATTTCAAGAGTTTATTGTTTTAAATAATAATATATAAAAAAAATAATAAATAAGTTAAATTTTATTGATTATTACCTCACTTTAAAGTATAATAAAAAGTGAATAAATTTAAATTAATCATTACTTTACTGTAACTAAAAAGTTGAGAATAGGTTAAAAATTTAAGAAAAAACGTATTTTTCTTGCATTAATTAAAGAGAATATTGTTAAGAATAATAATTGATTGTTTACACAATTTTTTTTTTAATTTTCATGATTTCCTATATCACTGTTAGAAAAATTTTTAAAATTTCAGAAAAAAAACTTGATAACATTATTGTAAGAAAATATTGTTAGAAATAATAATTAATTATTTAAACAATTCTTTTTCTCAACTTGGATTAATGTTTACCTCCCCCCAAGTGAAAATTTGGATATTGCAGAAAAACCGCAACTTTAGAGTATTATTTTAAGAGACTATTGTTTTAAGTAATAATAATAAATAAAAAATAAGAATAATTTAGTTAAATTTGATCAATTATTACCTCACTTTAAGTGAAAAGTTAGCAACACGTTGGAAATTTCAGAAAAAACGAACTTTCTCTAATACTTCTGCAGAAGATAGTTAGAACCAATAATAAATTATTTAAACAAATACTTTATTAACTTGAATTCAGTATTACTTTACTGTAACTAAAAAGTTGAGCATGTGTTAAAAATTTCAGAAAAAACACAATTTTCATGCATTAATTCAAGAGAATATTATTAATAATAATAATAATTAGTTGCTTAAACAATTTTTGTTCGTTAATTTTTATGATTTCCTATATCACTTTTAGAAAAATGTTAAAAATTGCAGAAAAAAAACTTGATAGCATTATTGTAAGAAAATATTGTTAGAAATAATAATTAATTATTTAAACAATTACTTTTTTCAACTTGGATTAATGTTTACCTCCCCCTAAGTGAAAATTTGGACCTTGCAGAAAAACCGCAACTTTAAAGTATTATTTTAAGAGACTATTGTTTTAAATAATAATAATAAATAAAATAATAATAATTTAGTTAAATTTTATCAATTATTATTATTACAGTAATGGATTGTTAAAAATGGTTAAAAATAATAATAAATTGTTTAAACAATCATTTTTGCTAAATTTAATTAATTAGTAAGTTTTTATAATTAAAATTTTGAAAAGAATTTAAAATTTAGAAGAAAAAAACAGTTCTGTCTGGCATTATTTGAAGATCATATTATTATAAATAATAATAAATTGCTATTACATTTGCTGAAAAATTTAAATGATTGTTTCCTTAATCTAACTGAAAAATTGAGCACAACTTAAAAAATTAAAAGAAACCGCGACTTTCTGTATTTATTTTGAAAACAATTGTTATAAACAATACTAAATTGTTTAAACAATTTCTCTAAACTTCTAAATATTAGTATGGAGTGATATTTTATGAATTAAAAATAATTTTTTTAAACAAACCCTAAAAAGTAAAAAGAAAAACTGGCATTTGGAAACGAAATGTAGAAGAACAACTAAATAACCTAATAATTATAAACTTCACCGAAATTTAGAAAATTAATT
This sequence comes from Belonocnema kinseyi, assembly GCF_010883055.1. NCBI lineage: Eukaryota > Metazoa > Arthropoda > Insecta > Hymenoptera > Cynipidae > Belonocnema > Belonocnema kinseyi. The sequence continues at coordinate 289,750 of NC_046662.1, read as the reverse complement.
TGTTTCTTATTAGAAAGGAATCTTAAACTTTATGGATTAGTTGTTACTCGCTAATATTAATTAAAAATAAAAATAAATTCAACTAAATACTTATTCTAAATAATTTATTAATAACAATATATAAACAATTTAATAGAAACTTCAATGTTTCTCTTGTACTGAATATTTCGAGTGAAACAATTTTTCAACATTCCCTTTCAGGTGATGCAAGCAGGTTTCCTTTGAATTATAAAAATCGTAGTCACACTCGCTTTCTTGAATATTCACGTGCATTATTCAACGCTGCAGACACATATTCAAGACCACACCATTTTCACCGTACAACCGTTCCTTGGCTGACTAAAAGCAGTATTTACTACTGCGTTGAACCCTTTATATGTAAAATCTCCTTCCTACCTTCGCTTCGTATCGAGTTATGTTTACCTTACTCTCACTGATTTGATTTCTTTAGTTTTTTTTTCCAAAGAAAACAAAAATATGAAAATCACTAAAAAATAATTTCATCGGGAAAATAGAAATAGCTGTGTGAAAAATTAAGCAGTATGATACAGTATGATAAATTATTATGAAGTATGATTCATCAGTTTACATTATTATAAAGTATGATATATTATGATGCCCTATTATGTATTATGATACATTTTGATATATTATGATACTCTATTGTGTACTATGATACATTATGATACATTATGATACCATAGTGGGTACTGTGATACAGTATAATAAATTAGGTTTTTTTGTCACCTATTATTAATTTTCTCACCATTTGTCACCTTTTTCTCCTATTTTGGGGGTTTTCACATTTTGACACCTTTTTTCAATCGAAAAAGTAAGATTTTATTCAAAATTACAACTTACACACCAAATACAGTTTTTATTACACTTTCCTAATTGACGAATCTTGAACCAAATGATCGATTTTTCAAACGGAGGAGATTAAAATTCAACCAGGAATAGTTGCATTTTCAAACCTAATTTTTAATTTTTATTTTGAAAATGTGAATATTCTACAAGCCAGTTTAATTTAAAAGCAAAGATGACAAATTTTCAATTAAAAATATGACTTTTCTAACAAATGAGGATTTTTACACCAAAAGGATTTATTTTCTATCGAAAAATACAAGTCTTCAATAGATCAATTAAAATCTTGATGAAAAAGATTACTTTTTTAAAAAAATAGTCGAATTTTCAACCAAATAGTAGAATTTCTAACCAAGAGATGAATTTTTGGTCAAAATGTGATTTTTTTTAGCAAATAGTTGAATTTGCCACCCAAGAAGACGATTTTTCAAATAAAAGAGAAATTTCAATCCAAAAAGGATGAACTTTCGGCTAAAATATGTCTTTTTAACAAAATAGTTGAATTCAGATTAATTCTGAAACAGAAATATGATACTTTTTTTTTGTTTTTGATCGAACGAACTAACTTTCACTCAAAAAAGATAAATTTTCAACCGAAAAATATTAATTTTCTGCAAAGGTATAAATTGTTTTTCCAAAACCATGACTTTCACAAAAAAATCGTTGAATTTGCACAAAAAGTTTGCTTTTTAAGTAAAAGAGATTATTTATTTAACAAAAATACAATAATAGACTTTTTAAATAAAAGGAATTAGTTTTTAATCGAAAAAGATTAATTTTCAATAAAAAATATGAATTTTTTACAAAAGTATCAATTTTCGACCAAAAACGATGAATTTTTAACCAAACAATATAATTATTCGACCAGAAACGATTACTTTTTAACAAAAGACTTTAATTTTTAACAAAATAATGAAACATTTTACTAAATAGTAGAATTTGTAACCAAAAAGTAGAATTTTGAAAAAAAATTATTCATTAAAAATTCCACTACTTGGTTGAAAGTTGGACGCATTTTTTCAAATTTCATCTTTTTTTGTTAAAGATTTATAATTTTAGTTGTAACTTTATTTTTCGGTTAAAAAGAAAATTAAAAATTCTTTTTTTTATGAAAAATTGTTTGTTTTTTTAACTGCAAATTCAAATATTTTGTTAAAAAAGTAAATTGATTAATTGTAAATAAATTTTTTTTTGTTATTTTATTTTTCCGTTTTCAAAGTTAAACTTTTTTATAAAGAATTAGGCCTTATGCCTTGAAAATTCAACAAAATATTTGTTGTTTCTAATTAAAATTTTGTTGTGGAAATATCAGCTATAACATTTTTTGATCAACATTATTATTTTTGTTGAAAATTTAACAATTTGGTTAACATTATTTTTCATTATTGACTGAAAAATTTTTCTTGGTAGAAAATTCATTTTTTGGGTAGAAACTTCACCTATTTTTAAGTTTTCGGTTATAAATGCAACTTCTTAGTTAAAAATTTATTTATTTTTGTTGAGGATTAGACTACTTTATTAAAAATTTAAAAATTTGGTATAAAATTGAAATATTTGGAACAAAATTAAACTTTTTTTTGTAGAAAACTCGTTTTTATTGCTTTTTTTAAAATTATTTTTTTTTTTATAAAAATTCATCAATCTAATTTTTTGGTTAAAAATGGAACTTTTATTGTTCAAAAATGCAGATTATATATCTCTTCTTTTAAAAATGTAGCTATTTGGTAATGGATTTAACTAAGAGGTAAAAAATTGAATGTACTTTCTGGGTAGCGATTTTAATCAAAGAAAAAAATTTCCGGTCATCTTTCGGCTTACAACAAATTACAAATTGTTTGTTTGTCTGATTTAAAATTTTTTATCACCTATTTTCCACCTATTTTAGAAAAAAATGTTATCATTTTTGATGAAAATTGGTACTGTGATTTCTGAGTATGTTACAGTATAATATCGTATTATATAGTATAATGCAATATAATACCGTATTATACAGTATGAGTATACGCTATGATGATATATTGTTAATGATATATAAGTATGACATATTTCTATACAATATGATACAACATGATACATTAGGATACATTATTATAGATTATGATACATTATAATACATTAAGATACCGTACATTACACTATGATACATCAAAATATCCCATTGTGAACTATGATACATTATGGTACACGATGGCTTACTATTATCTAACAAGATATAACATGATACAGTATGATACAATATGACACCACATAACGCTGTACACTACAGTATGATATGTTTTGAAGTACTATGATACATAATAATGAATAATTATGCAATATGATATGATACAGTAAAATACCGTATGATATACCATGATAAAGTATAATATAGTATAATACAGTATGATACATTGTAACACTATAATATACTATGATAGAACATAATTTTTTATAATAGCGCACGATACAGTATGGTACAGTATGACAGCGTATAATACAGTATGATAAAATATAATACCGTATAATATAGATTAATACAATATGATTATATATAATACAGTATGCTACATTTCTATACAACATTATACACTATGATATAGTATGAATGATAGTCTTATGGTATGATTTGGTATGATACCTTGAGTTAAAGTATCATACATTGTGATTTCGCGTGACATCGTATGATGCACTATGATACGTTTCGATTCAGTTAAATATTCGATATTACAATATAATACAGTTTAATACAGTATTATACTATAATATGTTATTATAATTTTAAAATATTTAAATAATATTAGATGAAGGATATACTTCTCAAACTAAAATGAGTTTCTGAGTTCTATTCTACTCGTTTTGCTTGATTGCTGAAACATATGGATAAATTTCAGAAAGTAGCATTCACCCTGGTTTCATTTTCCCTGGCCCTGACACTTAATTCATAGTCTCACCTTACTCCTTGTCCCTTCTATTATACTCTTGCACATACTTATACTTATCATCCCTATTTTCCCTCTTTCTAACACTAGCCTATTTTTTATTATACCCAGAAGGGGAGCAACCCTACATGATGAATGAAAACGGATATATACCCGGATATATACCCGGATATACGCCCGGATATAAAGAAAACTTATCAGACATAGTTTACCAGAGACTTTCAGAAAAATTGCCATGACCTCAATTAAATGAGTGGCTAAGGAGACATAAACAGATTTCCAAGGGTGGTGAATAGACGATAAAATAATCTGCATTGATGTCGGCTTTTTGGAATGGAGTAATATAAATGAAAGAGTGAGAAAATTTTTATTCGTTGCCGATAATGAGCGAATTATTCGTTAGGGTTCATAAATGGAATTTATTTAGAAAGATCATACTAAAGAAACGTACTAACCAATATTTTTTAATAGCCTCTTTCACAATTTTTGTTTCATTAGTGAATTATAAATTTGTATGAAAAAATTTAGTGAAGAGATTACCATTAAACAATATCGAATAATGCCTGACCAATTCTCTTTTTTGTTTCAGATCCTCTCTCTCCAGGATCAGTCAATCTCTCAGCTTCAAGAATCTCTCATCTTCCGAACATGAAATCCTCAATAGTTCGTCAGAGTTCGTCAGTAACTTAACTCTCAAATCCAAAACTCAAGCAAGATTAGAAAATCAAATGATGTCAACCAGTCCGGTGCCTTCTGTCTCCTTGATCATCAGCATGGCTCTTCCAGACAGATTCTCAACTTTAGACCCCGGCAGAAACACAACAAACACCAACAACAATACAAACAGCAACAACAACAGCAGCAGCAACAGATTAGACGAAATAGAACTAGAAGAAGTGGATCTGCCAATCGCAATCCTGAAAGGCTGCATCCTCGGTTCAATAATCCTTTCCGCAATTTTTGGAAACCTCCTGGTGATGGTCTCAGTAATGAGGCACCGAAAACTGCGGATAATAACAAACTATTTTGTTGTCTCATTAGCATTGGCTGACATGCTAGTAGCAATGTTTGCAATGACTTTCAACACCAGTGTTCAAGTAACCGGCAGATGGCTGTTTGGCTACTTCATGTGTGATGTTTGGAACTCTTTAGATGTCTACTTCAGTACGAGTTCAATCCTTCATCTGATGTGCATTTCAGTTGATCGTTACTATGCAATAGTGAAACCACTAAAGTACCCAATCAACATGACGAAAAGAGTAGTTGCTTACATGCTGCTAGCCTGCTGGCTTTCACCAGCAATCATATCATTTGTTCCAATCTTCAATGAATGGTACACCACCACCGAAAATTCAGCTTTCCGTCATCAGCATCCGGACAGGTGTGAATTCAAGGTCAACAAGGGCTATGCGATTTTATCATCAAGCATATCCTTCTGGATTCCTTGTACAATCATGTGCTTGACTTATTTGGCTATTTTTAAGGAAGCCAATCGTCAGGAGAAACAGATGCACAGCCGCATGGGAAATGCGATGCTGTTGAGTCATCGACCAAGCAAGGATTTAAACAATGGTGAAATTAATAGTGGGGGATCTTCGAAAACGTTGACGTTAAACGAGATCAGTACGGATCATCTTCATACTCCGACGAAGGATAAAAATATGATGAAGATGAAGCGCGAACATAAAGCGGCGAGGACTCTTGGCATTATTATGGGGACTTTTATACTTTGCTGGCTACCATTTTTCTTGTGGTATGTCAGCACGAGTTTGTGTGGGGATGCTTGTGAAACGCCGAATGTTGTCATTGGGTTGCTTTTCTGGATTGGGTACACGAACTCTGCACTCAATCCGCTGATTTATGCGTACTTTAATCGGGACTTCCGGGAGGCGTTTAGGAATACCCTCCAATGCGCTTTTTGTTCATTGTGCAGGAATGAACCTTCGGATTTAGAGGCTCTTGACTTCAGAAGGCCGTCGTTAAGGTACGATTTGATCTGAGACGCTCTTCTTTGTAGGTATGCATGAATTCAGTTATTTTTTCAAAGCCTAACAAAATAGCATAATTAATTGCTAGCTTCTAGTTTTTCCATTAGGAAAACAAGATTTTTTTTAAAAACAAAACACAAACTTCGAATAACAATTAACTTCTTGAAAGTTCTTAAACACTTGAATTCGAGCTAAAATTAGCATCTGATATCTGGGAACGGGGAAATAAGTATTATTAGTTTTTTTAGAAGTGGGTCAAAATATCTCAAGTGTGCCACTTTTGAATCGACAGTTCTATTTTTAATCAATTTATACAGTTTTCGATTCGTTTTTGTATCAAAATAACTCCCCTAAAATATTTTTACAACAAATTCGTTTTTTTGAAGTTAGTAACAATCAAAGTTCTTGATAATATTTTTTCAAAAATGGATTACTCGCGAACGGTTAATCGAAATTCAATAATTGAGTTATGAACATTTTTTTACGAAGTATACTTTAAGCTAAAAAATTTTTCGGTAGTAAAAAACATGTTTTATTGATAAAATAATCGTTTGTTTTGAACAATTGAAAATTAATTAAACTTTTCCGCCTGTAAAAGAATTCTTCCGTGGTCCAATAGATTCCACAATCTCTTCCAAAAATTTTAGAGAAATGAAAAATTTCATTTTGAAGTATTTGAAAAGTTATTGATTTGTTGTGATCGCCCTCCGACACGAATTTTCAAATAAAATGATGAATGTTGATAAAAAATTGAATTTTTAATCAAGTGGTGTAACCTTCTACCAACTATTGTCAATTTTTTAATCAAAAAGATGAATTTTTAACAAAATAGATCCATTTTCAACTAAAAAAATCGATTTTAAACCAAAAGTTGATTGCTTAAGTTTTTAGTTAAAAATATTAATTTAAGAAAATAATATTATCAAAATAGTTCATTTTTCCACAAAATAGATGATTTTTTAGTGAAAAGAATAAAGCTACATAAAAAAAATGATTTTTTAATTATGTGGATCAAATTTTAGCCCAGAAATAGAGGAATAATTGGAGGATAAATTATATTTAATCAAATTAACTAAAATGCTAAATGTTTATAAAATAATACGTATTTGACGTTCCCGGTGCTCGTCAATAACAGAAAAATGGTTGAAATCGCCTAAATTTGATAGAGTAACATTAGCTTAAGAAGTTTCAATATTATATATTGAGCAACAAAATATTTTATAAACAAATTATTTGTTGAAAAAATATTTCCTACGATTTTCTATAATACAAGTTTTTTCATGTTATATTGCAAGAAATCTGAATAGAAACAGTATCGCATTAAAAACTTTTTGCTTAAGATAATAATTCTTTACATTGTAAACAAATTTTATGAACAAATGCAGTAATCAGGTATTTTCTTACATAAAATTGTTTTTTTTTCGATATTCATTTTTATAAATTAGGAGCTTAAAAAAAATGTCCATTAAGAACTGCCCCAATAATGCATTTGTTTATTAAATTTGTTTAAAAAAATCAGAAAATTGATCAAAAAATTATGAATTTTACTGAAGTTATCATGAACTTCCCAATTAAAAAAGCTGAACTAGAAAAAAAAACAGTTTTTCTGTAAATAAATACCTGAATAATGAATTTGCTGATTAAATTTGTTTAAAGAAATAATAAGATTTATTAAGTTATTATGATTTTTGCTGAAATTGCCATAAAGTTCCCAATCGAAAAAACTGGCATTGAAAAAACCGAATTTCTCTGCCGACAAATGCCCGAACAATGCATTTGTTTATTAAATTTGTTAAAAAAATCACGAGAAAATTAACAAATTATGAATGTTGCTAACATTATCACAAAAATCCTATTTAAAAAAAATCTACATCGGAAAAAACGACTAGTTCCGTCGAAAAATGCCTGATTACTGCATTTGTACATTAACTTTGTTTATAATAGAAACAATTATAATCATAAAAGAGTTTTTTTTATATAATATTGTTTCCATTCAAATTTCTTGCAATATAACTTGAAAAATCGTGTATTTATGAAAAATCGTAGAAAAAGTTAGAACAACAAATAATTTGTTGTTAAACATTTTTTTTTTGTAAATTGTCTAATAGTGGAATATCTTTAAATAATGTTACTTTAGACAACAAAAGCGATTTCAACCATTTTTCTGTCATTAACGAGCACCGGGAACGTTAAATAGAACAAATGGCCATTTTTCTCGTCATATTTGTTTATTTATAAAAAAATTGAAAACCTAATTAAAAAATCAGGGTTGAGAACTCTCTTAGAAATCTTATTAGATTTCTTTTTTGAAACTTTTTGTCCGAAAGCGGTCGATATTTGTGGGCTGTAAGTTATTTTGAACCAAAAAAGTCATTTTTCGCCCACTGCGCGGCCCACCTTTAGGTAAAAAACCAAAAACTTATATAT
>NC_046662.1:277049-281453 GCF_010883055.1 Belonocnema kinseyi | reverse complement strand
ACATTTAAATAATTGACGGCCTTTGAAATACTCTGAAATAGCCGCATGAAATAATTGTTAATTTTCTATTATTTTTTATTGTGTCAAAATTTATATTTTCAATTTTTCAAAAAAATTCAAAAAGCTATAATAATCTTGTAGGGCATTTAATAATAAAAAATTTCCTTTTATTGCTTTGTCTCCATATCGTCCGTTATTTGGCTTAAAAGGTTTATTTTAGTTTTTTTTGAAAATATTGTGAATGCTATAACTGTGGTAGATTTTGCTTTTGCCAATAAAGGTCATTTGAATAAATTGTTTTTCTTTTTGAATATTATATATATCCGTAGAGAAAATTTTTGGATTTTGAAAAAGGTGTTTTCAAAAATATTCAAAATGTGCTAACTTTTTGAATTTTTATAAAAAATGGCTGTGTAACGAACTTGACCTTCATTTTAAGAAACTAAAAGAATTTAGCAAAGGAAAATCCAATCAGTCAATTCTTTTAATAGTTATCGTGCTAACAAAAAAATTATCCACAGACCGACAGACCGACAGACAGACAGACAGAAAGACTGACAGAAAGACACATGCGTAAAAACCTGTTTTCGGATTCAGGGGGTTTTAAAACGTGGACATTTGAAAAAACTGGGGGTGGGGGCGGGGGGGTCAAATTTTACACAAATCACCTTCTCAGATGAGAATGTAAAAATGAATTTTTATTCAAGTGATTCAACTTTCTACAAGGTATAGTCAATTTTTTAATCAAAAAGATTAATTTTCGACAAAGAAGATTAATTTTCTACTAAAAAGATAAATTATCAAACAAATAGATTTCAGTTGAAAAGATTAATTTAAAAAAAAATAATAATATCAAAATAGTTCAATTTTTCACACGATATATGAATTTTTGATTAAAAAAATGAAGCATCATTTGAAAAAAATTAATTTTTTAATAGAGTGGATCAACTTTATGCCAAAAAACAGGGAACAATTGGATCATAAATTATTTTGAATAAAATGATTGTCGGTGTCATTTTGAGTGCAAAATGGAATGAATTTTAAACTTAAATGGTAAATGTTAATAAAAAATGAATTATTAATCAAGCGGTTCAACTTTCTACCAGGTATAGTTATTTTTTTTATCAAAAAGTTACATTTTCATCCAAGAAGATTAATTTTCTACCAAGAAAGAATAAGGTTGTTTTTATTTCCAATTAAGCATCGATAAATTTTCAACCGAAGAAATTAATCTTCAACTAAAAACATTGTTTATTAAGAGAGTAGTTCAGTATTCAATCAAGTAGTCGAATTTTCACTCAAAACATCTAAATTTCCAAAAAAATCAAATAGTCAAATTATCATTGAAAAGATTAGTTTTTAATGAAAAACTACAAAATTTTAACCAAAAAATTAATTTTTCCAACAAAAAGATGAATTTTTAACTGAACTAAGGGAGCTTCAACACAAACACTAAATTTTTATTAAAATAGTTAAATCTTCAGCAAAGTATAGAGAAAGTTTTAACAAAGAAGCTTCATTTTCTACAAAAAAAAGCATTTTTTAATAAATCGGTTTAAACATTTAACCTATCAGTTGAATTTTAAACCAAAAAAGATCAATTTTCAATAAAAAAATTTAGTAATTTGTATTTAAAATAATGGAGATTTTTAATTTAAATGCCAACTATTCTATTTTTTTATTGAAAATTCTTCTTTTTTGGTTCAGAATTGAACTACTAAGTCATAACAAAAATTTTCATAACTGAATTATTGAATTTTGATGAACCGTTCACGAGTAATCTATTTTTGAAGAAAATGATGAATAGCTTTGGTTGTTAATTACTTTTAAAAAAAAATACATTTTTTTCAAAAAATATTTAAGGGGAGTTATTTTTACATAAAAGCGGATCGAAAACTGTATAAATTGATTGAAAATAGAACTTTCGATTTAAAAGTAGCGCACTTGAGATATTTTTACCCAGTTTATAAATAAGGAAAAGACATAAGTTGTCTCTAGATACCAGCGATTACATCACTCATTGGCAAAGCATTAATAAATAATTGTATTCTAATTGAGAAAGCTCTACGTCTTATGACATGGATATTATCTTTTTTTTTTATTTCTGAATTTTTTCTTATATAATCGAATCGGTTTTCACAATTCAAACCAAAAATTCTGGATTTGTATTTTCTAAAAAATAATTCATTCTTATCATAACTAACAAAAAACGATTAAAAATTTTTAATATAATCATGTGATAATTTAAACGTATTAATAATTTTGTTAAACCATTTATTTATTGATTTTGTAAATTATTATCATGTAATAAAAAAAAGTTGTTCATTCTAATTTTTTGCAAAAAAATTTCAAATAATTTTTATTCTTTTTAAACCTTCTTACATCTCGGAAGTTATTTTTTTTTTGTAAACAATAATTATTTTTCAATTGTGATTCACAGCCAGTTTCAAAAACACATGAATTTTTAATCTAAAAATGCTCCTTCTATTTTCGAATAATTGACTGCATTTTGTGCATAAAAATTTATTCAGCCAAATTCAGGAAATCAATATCTGGGAAGCATGACTTTATTATATATTCAAAAGAAAAATTCAATTTTTTATTGCAATCTGCAGTTAAACATGATCCAATTTTATTTTATTTCGGCATTAAGATTCAGATATGTTGAAAAGAATCTATAAAATTTTTATCATTTTTCTTTATTTTACACAATTTTTTCAAGTATTAGGAAAAACTCGCGTCAGTTCAAAAGATATTGAGCTCTTTTGGTAGTTTGAATAAAGAAAAAAGTGTTTTAGAGTTTATCGGAAATCTTTTCCGAAATATCTCTGAAACTCACCCGAATTTTTACAAAATTTGTTTTAAAATTATGAAAAATTGAAACACTTTTGTTTAAATCTTTCAGATTCTTTCTAAAATATTTTGAGTACCCTTTGGAATGTTTAAAAATATTCTCAAATATTTTCCTGAAATTAATTTTTCAAACTGAATAATTTTCAAACTAATCGAAATTTTGATTTTAAATTGTTCAAAAAGTTCTTTTTGTTAAATTGAATCAAGTATTTCATCGCTACTGAAAAATGGAAAAATTTCGATAAGCCCACGATTTTTAAGCTCGATTTTAAGAGAAAATTCGTTATTGGTAATATTAATTTATTTACACAAATTTTTGATTAAATTGCATTAATAATTTTCTAACTCTAACTATACAGTTCGAAAAAGGGTAAAAATTACAGAAAAAAACGCAAATTTTCTACAATTATTGTAAGAGAATACTGTTATGAATAATAATACATTATTTAAACATTTATGAAAATTAACTTAAATTAATTATGACCTCATTCATGATTATTACCTTTTTTAATAATTTTGTTATTTATTTGCTGTCTCTCACTAAACGATAAAAAAATGCCTTTCGATTATAATATATTGTTTAAATAAATAGATTTTTATTTCGAATTAAAAGTTGGTTAGAAATTTGATTAAAAAAAACAATTTTTTTAGTAATATTCAAGGGAGAATAATTCTATTATCAATAATAAAATGTTAAAACAATAATTTTAGTTAACTTTAATTAATTATTACCTTACTTCAAGTGAAAAATTGAGAAAAGGTCCAAAATTTTAAAAAATCGAAAAATTTCTTTAATTATTCTGCAAGAATATTTTTAAAACTAATAATAAACAATTGTGACAATCATTTTTGTTAACTTTGATCAATATTTAGCTTAATTTAAGTGAAAAGATAAAAAATGTTGTAAACTTTTTTTAACTGAAACTTTTTAGCCTTTTTATAACGGAATATTTCATTAATATTTTTCTTAATAATATTAACAAACTGTTTAGATAATTATCTTTGTTAAATTTTATTTACTGCTAGTTCATTTTTTTGGAATGTTGACAAAAATGATAATAAATTGAAAAAAAACGCAACTTTGTAGCATATTTTGGAAAAAATGTTATAAATAACAGTAAATTGTTTAAATAATTATATTTGCTAGCTTTTTTCAACTACTACATCACGTTAAATGAAAAGTTAACAAGGGGTTAAAAATTTGCGAAAAAGCAACTTTTCGAAATTCTTCGGAGAGGAAATTGTTATAAATATTAATAAACAGTTTATACAATTATTCTTGTCAACTAGTTAAAATTATTTTCTTTCTATAACTGAAAAGCTGACAAAAAAGTGAAAATTTCAGAAAAAAATGCAACTTTTTAAAATTATTTTTAAATAATATTGTAATTGCATTTATGAATATAAAATTAGATTAATTATTACCTTTTTGTCACTTTTCTTGTCTATTTGCTTACTATCACTAAAAATTAAAAAATTTCTCTAAGAAATAATAAATTGTTTAAATAAATAGGTTTTTAGCACCTTTAAATATGTATAATGTATTATATA
>NC_046662.1:269219-276949 GCF_010883055.1 Belonocnema kinseyi | reverse complement strand
TTAGTTAAATTTGATTAATTTACCTTACTTCAAGTGAAAAATTAAGAAAAGGTTAGAAAGTTGTAAAAATCGTAAAATTTCTTAGATTATTCTGAAAGAATATTTTCAAAAATAATAATAAACAATTAAAACAACCATTTTTGTTAACTTTGATGAATATTTACCTCAATTGATTGGAAAGATAAAAAATCGCTGTAAATTTTTTTTAAACAGAGCTTTCTAGCCTTTTTCTGACAAAATAATTTATTATTATTTTTATTATCAATATTAATGAATTGTGTAAATAATTATCTTTGTTAAACTTCATCCACTGCTACTTAATTCTTATAGAAAAATTAACACAAAATATAAATTTTAGAAAAAATTATAACTTTTTATTATTATTCTTTGATAATGTTGTTACAAAAAAAAAAAAAATTGTTTGGATATTAACGATTTATTACTTTGATTAACTACATATTATCTCACTGTAACCAATAAGTTAATAAAAGTTTAGAAATGAAAAAAAAAAGAAATTTTCAAGTATTCTTGAAAGAGAATATTATTATAAATAATTCAAAAGTGTGTCAACAATTACTTTGCTAACTATTACTAATTATTACCTGCATGTAACTCAAAAGTTGACAAAAAAAAAATTGTAGACAAATCTGCAACTTTCTAGCATTTTTCTAAGATAATATTGTTTTAAAAAATAATAAATTATTGAAATAATTCCATTTGTAAGCTTTAATCAATAATTAACTTTTAATTTAAGTGGAAATTTTAGAAGGGCCAAAATTTAAAAGAAAACCCCAACTTTTTTGCTTTCTTCTGAAAGATCCTATTTTTATAAAATATATTTTCTTTGATATAATGCTGACTAAAAATAGACTTTAGCATAAACTGGACAGATCAAAATTAGAAAATTTGATTTGGAAAGATTATAAAATAAAAAAAGTCTGTTAAATTTCACAGGTACGATGAGCGAACGAAGAGCATATACTCCGAGACTTATCTTAAGAATATCGACCGTCGAAGATCGAGCGAATATGGGAGCAGTCTTTGAGAAGAAACCAAATTTAGATTTTAAGAAAAATCCCAATCGAATCCAAATCCTAGAACCTAAGAAAAAAAATCTACATTATGTGAAACGAAGGAGAAGAAGAAGACGATGAAGAAGTTTTGCCAAAATAAATATTCGCGATGTGTTGCGCATTAGCTTATAAATAATCGTAGCTTTATAAATTATAATAAATAATAAATAATAATTAGCCAATTAAGCAAGGACGCGTTTCGCGAAAAAAGGAGCTAGGGTTTAGCTCTCTCTTCATCGAAACAGGGTGATGGGCTCAAATTAATTAAACATTTTTTCATATAGCTCTTTTCAATCTTTTTCATCTTTTCAATCTTTTCGATATTTTCAATCTTTTCATTCATGTCAAATAAAACCCTGTTTCGAGAAAATTACCCGTTATGCTCAATGGTCCTGACTGTGGGGATGAATCATTCAATTTCTTTTTCGAATAAATTTTAATATTTTTATTTCAATAACTTTTACCAAATTAAAAAAAAAAAATGTTTTTTCCCGTACTTCCTTTTATCGGTACCTCCATGTCAAAAATTAAATCCCTTGTGTTATTTAAATACTTTGAACTTCTTTAAAGCTCTCGAATTTTTTTAATTCCTTGAATTTTCAGAATCCTGTGAATTCTTAAAACTCTTTAAATTCGCAGAGTTTCTTGAATTATCTGCATTTTTAAATTCTAAGAGTTTCTTCAATTGTCAGAAATCCTTAAATGTTCGTTACTTCTTGAATTCACAAAAATCCTTGATTTCTCAGATTTCCGTGAATGATCAGAAATTCTTTAATATTCGCAATTCCTCGAATTCTCAAATACCCTTGAATTCTTAGCATTCCTTAAATTTTCAGAATTCTTTGAATTCTCAGAATTCCTTAAATTTTCAGAATTCCATAAATTCTCTAAACGCTTTAAAGTCGCAGAGTTTCTTGAATTCTTAGAATTTTTAAATTATAAGAGTTCCTTGAATTGTCAGAAATTCTTAAATTTTCGTTAATCCTTGAATTCTGAGAACTACTTGATTTCTCAGATTTCCTTGAATTATCAGAACTCCTTAAATATTCGCAACTCCTCGAATTCTCAGATTCCCTTAAATTCTTAGAATTCCTGAAATTTTCAGAACTCTATAAATTCTTAGAGTTTTTTGAGTTGCCAGAATTCCCTTAAATGCCCTTTACTTCTTTATTGATTAAAAATCCTTGGTTTTTCGGATTTCCTTGAATTTTCAGAACTCCTTGAATTTTTAAATACGGTAAATACTCAGAAAGCGAAAAATATTCATTGAAAAATGTTCATTCTTTAAACTCTTTGAAGTCGCAGAGTTTCTTGATTTCTCAGAATTTTTGATTTTGAAGAGTCCCTTGAATTCTCAAAAATCCTGTAAAGTTCGTTACTCCTTGCATTTTCAGAAATCTTTGGTTTCTCAGATCTCCTTGAATTATCAGAACTGATTGAATATTCGCAACTCCTCGAATTCTCAGATTCACCTAAATTCTTAGAATTCTTTAAATTTTCCAAAATGCATTCATTCCAAAGGAACATCTCGGAGTAGATTATTAAGAATTGTATTGAATTATTATTTTTAATTCTCCCAGACTCCTTTAAGTTCTCGGAATTAATTAAATTCTCTAGATTCTCTAAATCTATCAAATTCTATGAATTTCTGGAATTCCCGAAACTCCCTGAATTTTCTAAGATTTCTTGAATTTTGTTAGATTCCCTCAATCCTGGAGAATTTATAAAATTCTGTGGAAAGTTTAGCATTTCTTAAATTACAAGAAATTCTTTAGAATTCCTCGAATTCTGTTAAATTTTTGAAATTTGTTTTAATTCCTAGATTTTTTTAAAAACTTTTCAAACTCTGTAAAACTCCTAGAATCCTTTTAGATTTGTTTAATTCTCTAGAATCCCTTAAATTCTGCAGAATTCCATTAATCCTGAAAAGTTCCTTGAATTTGGTCAAATTCCTGGAATTCTGTAAAATTCCTTGAATTCAGTCAAATTCCTTGAATTCTGTAAAATTCCTTGAATTCTGTAAAATTCCTGAAATTCTGTTAAATTCCTTGAATTCTGTAAAATTCCCAGAATTCGTTCAAAATCCTGGAATTCTGTAAAATTCCTTAAATTCGGTAAAATTCCTGGAATTCTGTAAAATTCCTTAAATTCGGTCAAATTCGTTGAATTTGGTAGAATTCCTTGAATTATATAAAATTCCTTGAATTCTGTATGGTACCTTGAATTCTGTAGGATTTCTTGAATTCTGTAAGATTCCTTGAATTCCGTAGAACTCCTTGAATTCTACAGAATTCCTTCAATTATGTTGAAGTCTTTGAATTTTGTTGCATTTTTCGAATTCCGTAGAATTTCTCGAATTCTATAGAATTTTTCGAATTCTATAGAATTTTTCGAAATTTTGTAGAATTCCTTGAATTTGATTAAGTTCTCTGAGTGCTGCTGAATTGAATAAATTCCGTTGAATTCCTTGGATTCTTTTGAATCATGTTAAATTCCTTGAATTCTCTGAATTCTCTGATGAAAATAAATCTTTCATATTCATTTAATTACGAAAATTTGAATTTTATAAAATCCTGGAATACCCTTAAGTCGAAGAATATCCTAATTTATCTGAATATCCAAATTTAACGGAATTCAAGTAAATTAGAAATAAAAAAAAATAATACATTCAACCAGAAAATATTAGGAACTAAATTAAAATGCTGGTATCGATATTCACTATTATTGGTTAAAATTAATGGCTAAAGACTATGTCTTTTCGTAAATGTCCCTTGCATTTTTGGTAGTTACCAAAAATCTTTGTTTTTTCGCACTTTCTTCAAAAGTGCCAATATCAAATATAATATCTTTTTTCTCAATCATTTAATATTACAGTTAACATCCCTTTTCATCAGTAGTATTATTTTAATTTTTAAACTTGATTAATGCGAACGAATAGAAAATAATTATACGCGTAATGTATCACGTGTGTGATGAAATGCTCAACAGTGATATTATTGAAGTTGAGAGTAAGGATTGAAAGCGATGTAATTTATCAAAATTGTCACGCCTCTTATTCTGTGTATTTCGAATTCTGAAAATCCGAGAACAACATCTAGAACCTTAATAGCAAGCAACATTGTTGCAACTTTGTTACAACATTGTAATAAATATGTTACAATTTGGTATCAACATTGTCGCAACCTATTAGCAGCTCTGTTACAACATTGCAGCGAAATTACAACAGCTTTTCTGAAAAATGGTTGCAACATTGTAACAAAATTTTGGAAAAACGTATTAATTTTTTTGCAAATTTGTTACAACTTTGTTATTACATTGTAGTAATTTTATAGAACATTAATTGCAATTTTGTGTCAACTCAGTTGCAGATTTTTCGCAACAATGTAACAAGTTTATTAAAAAGTAGCAACATTGTAGATATATTTTAGAAAAAAATTGTTTTCACAATGTAACAACGTTATAGCACCATTTTAGCATTTTTGTAGCAGTTTTGTTATAGTTTTGCCTCAACATTGTAGAAATCTCGTAGAAACTTTGTTACAACGTTGTTTCTACATAGCTGTCAATTTCTTTGAAAAAAATTGGCAATATTTTAGCAACTTTGTTATACACTTGTTTTAAATATGCTGCAAGGTTAAATGTGCAAAGTATACATTTTTCAGATGTACACAGTGTTGCAAATTTTGAAGCTACTGTGCTGAAAATTGCTTGAAACATTGTAGCAACTTTTCTGAAAAATTGTTGCGATATTGTCTCAAAATTTTTACCAACTTTGTTTGAAAATGGTTGGCAAAGCTGTGATCTCATTTTAGTAACATTGTAGAAATTTTGCATGAATCTTGTCACAGCTCGTTGCAACATTGTAGAAATTTTGTGGAAACTGTGTGTCAAGTTTGCTGAAGATTTTTGGAACAATGTAAAACATGTTAGCAATTATGTTGCAAGATTATTTCGAATGTGTTGCAAATTTGTCACAACTTTGTTGAAAATTTGGAAGCAACAATGTTGAAAATTGATTGAAAAAATGTAACAATTTCGTTGCAATATTGCCTGCTGTTAAGGCAGTAAGGATATATTTTCTCTCGGAATTTTTTTTCTTGCCATTCAGAAAGAAGAATAATCTGCGGTGTGAAAAGTAAAAAAAAAAAAACAATGAAATACCACGCCAGGATTTAAAGGTGGAAAAAGAAAGGAAAAAGTTTTATAGGAACTGTAAATTTTTTATACCCTACCTATAAACCGAGAAGAATGAGAGTCGAGCGAGATGAATTTGACTGATATTAATCCTCCTATATCTAATACCCAGTAAACATCATTAATAATTATTATTAAATGCATAAACATTATATTGTTTTGTGCAGTTGTTTAATTAGTTATATTGTTTATTGAGACTCTAAACTTGCATTAAAAATTATTTAATATCTTTGAATATTGTTACATCAAGATTTAAATGTTTATTAAAATAATGTTGTTAAGTGTATAAAATAAAGCGATTTCTGAGGATTTTTTGTCAAAGCACAAAATGATTAGCAACAAATTAAAGTGAGAGTTGTGTGTGAATAAATGACAAGAGTTCCCTTCCATCCTTCTTCAGGCCTTTTGGAAACTTCAGTCCCGTGTGTAGCAGGGTGGCCCTTATTTAAATGCTTAAAAATTTTTAAATAAAAAATGGCGGCCAATAAAAATTAAAAAATAGAAAACTTCAATGAACCACTGATCAGATGAATCCAAAATTTAAAAAAAATCCAAGATGACGGTTTATTGGAAGATCCGGACCGAACTCACTTCGGCAACTTTCAAATAAATGTTTGTAAGCTTTAATAAAAATAGAATTTTGACTTAAGGAATAATTAAATGATTCCAAAAGTTGAAAATTTGAAGAGAAAAAATTAAGGATAGCGAACAATGAAAAGATCCAAAAATGGCTCATTTTTGCAGGTTTCAATTAAATATTTGCAATCTTCGCTAAAAATACAATTTTGAATTTAAGAATTATCCAGTGAATAAAAAAGTTTAAGATTTAAAAAATCTTAAAAATCTTAAAAAATATTTTTAACGTTTGATAAAAAAAAGAATATTGACTTGCGGAATCATTCAATCAAAATAAGTTTCAAAAATTAAAAAAAATCAAAATGGTGGCTAATTAAAAATTCCAAAAATAGTTTTTTTCTGTAGCTTTTGATTAAATAATTTAGAACATTTCTAGAAATAAAAATTTGACTTTAAGAATCATTCTATCACTCCAGACGTCAATAATTTGATTGATATCCAAAATTGGCGTCGAATTAAATATTATAAATATAGCTTAATTTGGGAGCTTTCAATAGCATAATTAAAAATTTGTCAAGCATAAGAATTTGCACTCAGTAAATCATCCAATGATATCAAAAGTACTAAATTTAAAAAAATTTATGATGGCTGCCAATCGAAATTACAAAGAAAGTAAATAAGGACCACTCTAGTGTGTAGTAATCAATTATTGTTGTTTCGCGTTACCGGATCTTTTTTTAATGGCACTGAAAAACGATGCAAAAATGTCGATTTGTTAATGGATATTTATTACTGAACGCCGGATCTCTTCCCACAACTTTGGCCGAGGGAGTCGATTCCATTTCCGTCGCTGTTTCCTCAACAACACCCAAAATTGTAAATTATCTGGGCAATGTTATTCTGCAAATTTCCTGTGAAGTTTTTCTGAAAATTTTATGTGCAAAAATATTTTGCAAGTTTGATCAGCAAAGTTGCTCTCGAAATTTGCTCTGTCAATTTTAGCAGCAAATTGTATGGGTAATGTTGCTCTCTAAGTTTGATTTGCAAAGTTGCTACGCAAGTTTGACCTTCAGAGTGTTTTTTGACGTTGCAAACTTGCTCTGAGAAGCTTACGAGCAAAGTTAACCTGCAAGCTTGTTGGGAAAATTTAATGAGCAAAGTTGATCTGTAAGTTTTTTTCTGCAAAGTTGATTTTAGAAATTCATATGCAAACTTTCTTTGTAAATTTTATGGACAAAGTTGCTCTACAAGCTTGATCTGCAGAATTGCTCTAGAAGTTTAAGGTGCAAAGTTGATCTGTAAGTTTCACTACAAGTTTGAAGTGCAAATTGCCATGCATATCTGATGTGCGAATTGCTCTGGAAATATCATGTGCAAACTTGCTTTGCAAATTTTACATGCAAAGTTACTCTGCAAGCTTGATCTGCAAAATTGCTCTGGTGATTTAATGAGCAAAGTTGATCTTCAAGTTCGGTCTGGAAAGTTGATCTGAAAATATGATGTGCAAAGTTTCTTTGTAAATCGTACGTGTAAAGTTGTTTTGCAAGCTTGATCGGCAGAGCTGCCCTTGAATTTTGAGGTGTAAAATTTCTCTGCAAGTTTGATGGGTAACGTTGCTTTACAAGCTTGATCTGCAGAATTGGTTTGGAAGTTTGATGTGCAAAGTTGATCTTCAAACTTGACTTGCAAACTTTCTCTGGAAATTTGATTACCAAAGTTGATCATCGAGTTCGATCTGCAAAGTTGATCTGAAAATATCATGTGCAAACTTTCTTTGTAAATCGCTCGTGCAAAGTTTTTCTGCTAGCTTGATCCGCAAAGCTGCTTTCGAAATTTGCTGTGCAAAATTTCTCTGCAAATTTGATGAGTAACGTTGCTCTGCAAGCT
>NC_046662.1:245799-269119 GCF_010883055.1 Belonocnema kinseyi | reverse complement strand
TTCACCTGCAGAATTGCTCAAGAAGTTTAATGTGCAAAGTGGATCTTCAAGTTTGATGTGCAAAGCTGATCTGTAAGTTCGAACTGCAAAGTTGATCTGAAACTATTATGTTTAAAGTTTTTTTTGTAAATTGTACGTGCAAAGTTGCTCTGCAAGCTTGATCTGCAAAGTTGCTCTCGAAACTTGCTGTGTCAAATTACTTTGTAAATCAAATGCGCAAAATTGCTCTACAAAATTAATTTGCAAAGTTGTTCTGCAAAGTTGCTCTGAAAATTTGCAAATTTGCTTTCCAATATTGTAGTAAAATTGATACGGCTCCCTCGGTCCTTATGAATTAATTATAGTTTCTCTATTTATATTTTTTTCGGTGAATACGTATCCGCTGATCATCGCGATTTAATTAGATAACTAGTAATAACGAGAGTTTGTAAATATATATAAGTAAATAAAAAATATATTTATATTGATAATATATTTTTTCGTATTTCTTTTGTACATAGAGCATACGATTACGGAATAAAAATGCCATTATTGTATTGTTACACTGTTATATAGAAAAAAAGTCGAATTTGAGCGAATTTCTCGATTTGTAATTTTGTACGAGTCTCTCTTTTTCGGTTGGAGAGGAGATCCGTCGTAAAGGTCGTAAAACGATGAATTTGTAAATAGATTGTAAATAAAATAGCAGCGCAATAATCCATTGGTCGCGAGCCCTTTTCTGGGCCTGAAATTATAGCCAATTAGCCTGCGTATCAACAATCAAATGAGTTTTCAATATCAGTTACGAAAGCGTAAATGTATTTAGACAATGTGAAAAAGCTGAGATTTTTCGAAATTTATCTTACAATTGCAGCATCTTTCTTGCATTTTTATTATTTCTTTATTTAACAGTAAAAACCGACAAATATTCACTTTTTAAGAGTACCTTTTTTCATTAATAATTTTTTATGTTATTAACAAATTTGATAGAAAATTATTTACATTCAGTCTTTTTTTGCACTAAAACGATTTTAAATTATTAAGAAAAATTGCCAAGGACTTTCATTCGTTTATTCTATTTGTTTATAACAATTTGTTAAAAATATTGTTATAAACAATTACAGAAAATTAATTAACCCCTGTCTTTGAAAGATCCTTCAATTTTTAGAAATTTTTTACATTTAAAAACCTTCAAAGAACTAAGTTTTTACATAATAAAATACCTCAAGAGTGCAATTGTTAATTAAGTTCATTGAAACAATTATTTATATTTTTCACTGACGAACCATAATAACTGTTTCAGTTTTTCAAGTAATTTTTCTCTTAATCCGTAAGAAAAACTTTATTCATTGCATCAAAAATACCTGTCGTGGATAATTGCCTATCACATTTGCTTAAAAAATAAAAAATTATTTAGGAACTTTCATAAAATCATTTGAAAAGAAACAACTTATTTTCTATAAAATGGTTTAATTCAGTACGAGTCAAGTGAAAAAACGCGGCCAATCTTGACAAAACCATTTTCATAGACTTAATTGTTCATAATAAATTCAATAAATTTTTTAACAGCTGCTTTGTTGCTGAAAAACTTTTTGAGATAGTTCACCTTAAAACGAATCTATGTATTTAAAAAAACATACTCTGTAGAAGTAGAATCTTGTTTAAATTTTTGTTATTTAATAAAAAATAATAAAAATGTTTTTAAACTATCTGCCAATTTTTTAAAAGGATGCTGAAATGTTGCTAGGAAAAAAGAAAGATTTAAATGTACATTTAAGAAGAATGTGGACGAAAAGAGACAAAAACTTCATAGGAAATCATTGACTTAGAAATTAGGGTGGCGCACAAAAATTAAAACTTTAATTTTCCTAAACGGTTTCTGTCAAATTTTGTTTTCATAGTGACAAAAAAGCTCACGTGAATTTCTTCAAATTTGAACAAAGTTTTAGCGGTGCTGAAAAGATATTAAAACTTCTTATTATAAATAGGAAAAAAATAAATAAAATCATGGCTTGCTATTATAATTTAAACTAAATAGGTTCTAGATAAAAAGATTTAATTTTTTTTAAATCGACATTAATCTAGCCATTTTCTTACCTGCAAAAGGAATAAAAAAAATCTCGAATATTTTTTAATCGTTTTAGCAGATCAGAAGATATTTTTATTAAAAAAAGAAAAAAATAGAATGACTTTCTGTCACTTAGAAGAAAAATTGCACAACTGTTTTGAAAAATAGAATTTTTAATTTGTAATCGCCACCTTTTTAGACACCCGAACAGCATGCAATTCTCCAAAATTGTTGCTACAATGTTGCATGACGAAATTCGAAAAATTGCCGTTTAATGTTGCAGAAAGTTTCCTCTAATATAAAATTTTCTTTTCCAAACCATATTGCAAAGCAAAATTGCAAGATTTTGGTAAGCCGATACTAAAAAGTAAATTTTCGAATCAATTTTTCACAGCAACTTTCCAAACTTGAAAAGTAAATTTGCAAATCAACTTTGCAGCCTTGCACGAAAACTTTTTAAAGTTGATTAGAAAATGAACTATTTCAGTAACCTTTCTGCCTTATTTGAATATCTTATTCAAAAAAATATTACAAAGAAAAATTGCATAGCAACATTGCAAGCATAATTGCAAATATGATTGCAAAGCATAATTTCAAAGCAGGATTACAAAGAAGCATTGCAAAGCAGCAATAAAAATCAACTTTCTATATTATCTTCACAACCCAACAAATAAAATTTGGATATCACTTTCAGCGTTTCAAGGGAAAGCTCAAAAAGTTGATTGGAGGATGACAGATATAGTAGCAAATTTGCTGCCTTATATAAATTTTCTTTTCTAAACAATATTGAAAATCATCATTGCGAATCGATATTAAAAACAAATTTGCAAAGTTATTCTTTTAAAGGGACTTTGCTGTTGTAGAAAGCAACTTTGCAATCTTATAAAGCAAATTGGAATCTTAGCTTGCAACCTTGCACAGGAACCTAGCAATATTAATTGGAAGAGGATATTCATAAATTTCAGCAACATTTTTGCAAACCTTCCCTGTAATATTGTAGCAAGTTTGCTGTAATATATGAAGGTCCTTTCCCAAGAAACATTCTAAAGTACACCTGCGGCAACTTTATAAAGTGACATCGCAAAGCAAATTTTCAAATGAAATTTTCATATATACTTTGCAACCTTGCAGATCAACCTTTAAAAAGTTGATTAGGAGATGACATATATTGCAGCAACATTGCAAAGCGACATTGCAAAGCAACATTTCAAAGCGAGATTACAATGCAACATTGCAATACAACATTGTAAAGAAACAATGCAGAGCAATATTGCATAGAAACATTGTAAATTTGCAAAGCAAATTTGCATTGCAAATCTCTTCTGTAACATTATAGCAAGTTTGCTGTTATATATGAATGTCCTTTCTCAAGCAACATTCCAAATTAACAATGAACCATTTTTGTTAAATAGCATTACTTGGAAAACTTGCAAATCAATTTTAAACGAAAATTCACGAGTCAATTTTCAAAGAAAGTTTGCAAATAAATTTTTAAAGCTAATTGCGATGTTATATATCAACTTTACAGCAATGCTCATTATATTTCTAAAACAACTTTGCAGGGCAAATTTGCATATTAACTTTGCAGTGCAAATTTGCATGCCAACTTTGCAGAGCAAATTTGCATGCCAACTTTGCAGAGCAAATTTGCATGCCAACTTTGCAAGGCAAATTTGCATGCCAACTTTGCAGAGCAAATTTGCATGCCAACTTTGCGGAGCAAATTTGCATACCAACTTTGCAAGGCAAATTTGCATGCCAACTTTGCAGAGCAAATTTGCATGCCAACTTTGCAGAGCAAATTTGCATGCCAACTTTGCAGAGCAAATTTGCATACCAACTTTGCAGAGCAAATTTGCATACCAACTTTGCGGAGCAAATTTGCATGCCAACTTTGCAGAGCAAATTTGCATATCAACTTTGCCACATTGTGCAGGAACTTTGAAAAAGTTGATTTCGAGTGGACATTCATATATCGCAGCAAAATGATTGCAATATTGCATGTTGTTGGGGCAAGTTTGTGTAATATTTCATAATTCATAAGGAGACCCCCAAAAATATTATGCGCACGTACGAATAAGATACTACTAACTGTAGCCGAGCGGGCTTTCGTAATTAAACCCATAAAGTTGGAAATCTGCGAACAGAATTAATTTCTTCTAGTCATGTACGACCAATGTAATGGAAATACTCACGGCATTTGGACAAGAAAAGAAAATCGTGAATTAAATAAATCGTCGACGATCATCTGATTATTCTCATTTTAATCCAGTCTTGTCATGATCCCTTTTTTATCAAGTAAACGTTTTATGTTCATATTTCTTACCAAAATAAAACATTTTGATTAAAAGTGCTAATTAGTATGCAATTTATTTCCTTTGAGACTTCACTTCTCTTCAGTTATTATCCTGACGTCTTTATTTAATTACATTGTGTAAATTAATACAATTTTAAACTTTATTATTAAAGAAATCAAAAGTTTATTTACTAAAAATTAGAATTTTTGTGATTTATTGATATTAATATTTAAATTTAATTTCTTCAATAATAAAATCTTAAAACTAATTATGGGTCATTCCACGAAATTCCCTTTACATTTTTTTCTTGCGTTAAATTTTTTTTCTCGTTCTTTGTAGAAAAATATTTATTAAGTTTTTTTTTTAATTTTAATATGATATGCAAAATTCCCGAGAAATACATTTTTGAAAATTATCGTTTTAAAAAACGTCATCGTGTTAACTATTTATTTATAACTGTTCATTTCTCCAATTGGAAATTTTTACGGCATCTTCTGGAATATTTTCGGAATGTTATTCCAAAAAAAGTAAAAGAAATTAGGTCCTTTTTTAGCAATCTCTAATTGTTTATAAAAATGTTTACTTAATTAATCAAAATGCAGTAAAGGCATTTTTAATTTCTTTTTTCTTCATTCATTTCTTTTTTATTTCATTTTCAGTTATAAAAAAGTTAAGGCTATAACTTTTTTAAACAATAATAATCAAAAATTTATTTCTCGGAAATTTTGCATATCGTATTTAAATAAAAAAATACGTTTGGAATATTTTGAAACAAAGAACAAACATTTTGTTTACAAAAAAAAATTTAGGGGTAAATCTTCGATGGAATGACCCTTATATTAAAATAGATGGAAAATTTTCAAAAAAATTTGATTAGGTCAACAGTCATCAATCTTCCAAGAAAAGAAGATACCGGTACTGTATGAAAACACATTTTCTTCTCCAAGCGAATCACTAGACATTAATAGTTTTAAAAAATCGTATAAAAATGTAATAAATAAAAAGTAATTTTTCGGGATTTGCAATCTTAGTTAATTCAAATCAATAGTTTTTGCATAAAATGTAAAACGGATTGAAATCATAAATAACAATTCATTGAAAATAGCCTCTTGGCAGTTTTACTAATTTTTATAAAAAAATGCACAGTACGAATATTTTTTGGTAAATGACCTTAATTGTTGTTTCCGGAATGAACTAAAAATTGTATAATCAGCTTTATTTTGATACTACGGAAATTAAAAAAAGTTGTTTATTATTTCAAAAAATTGTTTGAAAAACCCTTTAGCTTATAACAAATTTCCAAATTATTAATAATACAAACAAATAATAACCAATTCTTAATTTGCAAAGTATCGTAGAAAAGAGAAATTGGGAATTGTTTTAGTTTATAATTGATTTAGTTGATTGTTTTAGTTGAATTGTTGATTAGTTGAAAATAGGGTAATTCCTTGAAAAAAGTCAAACTATGCAATTTTTAATACAAATTTTTCAAATAACTGACAATTATTAATATTATTTATTATTATTAATACAAAAAAAAATTTCTTTATATTTCATAAGAAAACTTGATTAACTTATTCGCCGAAAATAGTCATAATATGCATTTGTTTAACAAAAAGTTAAATAATAATGAAATCTTGTTAAAAATGAGGTTATTCAGTAAAAAATAGATTGTGAAATTTTTCATAACAATGAAACAATGAAAAAATATTTTTTCAATGTAATTTGTTTGAATATTTAAAGGTCTAAAAATTTGTGAAGACTTTTCTTAAATATAGAAGAAATAATTGAAAAAAACAACAAACAACTTGGATAAAAATGTCAGAAATTATTTCAAGCTTTTCCTAAATCGAATTCGTTTGTCAGGCAGAGGCAGTCTGGATCTGACATTTCTGGGTCAAAAAGACTAGTGCGAACGCGTCCAATTCTTTATTTTATTTTTCATATTTTTTTATTCCCTCGCTTGATTTTTCCCGGGGACAATTATTATCACATAGAATTTTTGACGAGATTAAATTTATTATCTCTGAAAAAATTGCGTCCATGAAAAAATTTTTTATCATAATAAATTTTAATTTACTTCAAATATACAAAAATTAAATTCAACATATTATTTAAATGTTATAAACAATTTAGTTCAATGAATACACCAGTATATTGGGTTTCGTTAAAACAAATGATTTGGAAAAATATGGTAAATTTATTGCTAGAACGTTCCAAAGATCGTTATAAAAAATTTGTGAAGCTCATTTTTAGTTCATTATTACTATTTTTTTTAGCTTTTATTATAAATTTATTATCTGCTCAAATAAACTGCAAACAACGAACAATTTTTGTCTTTAATAACAAATTTAATTTAAAAAATGCTCATCATAAATATTTACCTAGAGAAAAAAATCTTTCTCATAAATTGTTTAAAATAGAAAGTTCAATATTTGTTTATAAATTTCTTTACAAACATCAAAATTTTTATTTTTCGCTTATTTTAATTGTTTAGTATTATTGGTAATATGATACTAACCATATTTCAAAAACATTTTTTTTAAACAAAAGCCGAAATGGTCATTTATTTTTCAAATTGTTTTTTGACGATATTATTTTTAAATGATTAATTTACTTCTTTAAATATCATCATGAAAATATTTTCAAAAAGTTAGTAATAAAATACGAAAATAGTAATAAAAAAATGGTTTTTCAGAAAAGAATTTAAATTTGATTTGAATTTTTTATTTTTGTTGAAAAAAAAATATTCTCAATATATCTAGATTTTCCTTCGTCCTTTTTCTGTTTCAAATGCTTTTCAGTGCTCTGAACCATAAAACTCATTGAGTTCCAGAAATAGATCATTTAATACGAGTAGATAGGAAGTTCGCACAAGTTGCTTTAGAAGGCCAGCTCATTATAAAGAAATAAAAAATGTTAACGGTTTTTTTTTAGTGAAAAGAAATAAATGTGTAGGTCATCTAAAATGGTTCACAGAAAAAAGTTGGGCTTATTTTTCAACCAGTATAGTTCCAAGAATAATTAATGCATTTAATAATTAATCATTAAACTATTGATTAAATGATTAACTGATCAATAAACAAAGATAACAATAATAATCAATATTATAATTATAACTAAATAAAAGACTTTTTCTGCTTGAAGCCATTTATTATTTTCCGTCGATTGAAAGAAATATTTTTTCATTGATAGCTAATGAATACTTTCCTTTGAATCAGATAAAATTTTTCTGAATAAGGAGAAAAAATATTTTTCATTGATTCAAGAAAACTTCTTTTTATTTAATATTTTTTGCACCAAAGAAACTTTCTCTGGCAGACGATTGATATTTCTCCGTACGATAGCGACATTTTCTTTGAATCAAAGAAACTTTTTCTGACTGAAGGCAAATCATTAATTTTTTTAAACAAAATTTTTTTTATAAGAGCCAATGAATAACGTAATTTTTTGTGACTGAGAAATTCAGTATTTTCCTTTGAATCAAAGAACATTTTTCTGACTCTGGGTCAAAAGTATTTTTCATTGATTCAAGAAAACTTCTTTTTATTTAATTTTTTTTGCACCAAAGAAACTTTCTCTGGCAGACGATTGATATTTCTCCGTACGATAGCGACATTTTCTTTGAATCAAAGAAACTTTTTCTGACTGAAGGCAAATCATTAATTTTTTTAAACAAAATTTTTTTTATAAGAGCCAATGAATAACGTAATTTTTTGTGACTGAGAAATTCAGTATTTTCCTTTGAATCAAAGAACATTTTTCTGACTCTGGGTCAAAAGTATTTTTCATTGATTCAAGAAAACTTCTTTTCATTTAATTTTTTTTGCACCAAAGAAACTTTCTCTGACAGACGATTGATATTTCTCCGTACGATAGCGACATTTTCTTTGAATCAAAGAAACTTTTTCTGACTGAAGGCAAATCATTAATTTTTTTAAACAAAATTTTTTTTATAAGAGCCAATGAATAACGTAATTTTTTGTGACTGAGAAATTCAGTATTTTCCTTTGAATCAAAGAACATTTTTGTGACTCTGGATCAAAAGCATTTTTCATTGATTCAAGAAAACTTCTTTTTATTTAATTTTTTTTGCACCAAAGAAACTTTCTCTGGCAGACGATTGATATTTCTCCTTACGATAGCAACATTTTCTTTGAATCAAAGAAACTTTTTCTGACTGAAGGCAACTTATTAATTTTTTTAAATAAAATTTTTTTATAAGAGCCAATGAATAACGTAATTTTTTTTGAGTGAGAAATTCAGTATTTTCCTTTGAATCAAAGAACATTTTTCTGACTCTGTGTCAAAAGTATTTTTCATTGGTTCAAGAAAATTTTATTTGATTTAAAAAGTTTTGGTTGTATTAAAGAAACTTTTTCTGACTTGGATGCAATGAATATTTTTCTTTGCATTAAAGAAAGTTCACATGAATCAAATAAACTTTTTTTTTACTGAGAGCTAAGTTACATTCTTCATTGATTCGAAACAACTTTAGTCTTACTAAGAAAAAATATACACTTTTCTTTGTATTAATGTGACTTTTTTCTACTGAAATGTAATTATAACTTTCCTTTAAATCAAAGAAATATTTTCTGACTGTGAGCCAGTGAATATTTTTCATTGTTAGAAAGAATTTTTTTCACTTAGAGCCAATTAATACTTTTCTCTGAATCAATTTAATTCTTTCTGACTGAAAGAAATTCAATTTTTTTTTATTAAAAATAAATTTTGCTGACTAAAAGCAAGAATATTTTTTCAATGAGCCGACAAAACTTTATTTAAATCAAAAATTTTGTTGCATCATAGAAATTTTCTCTGTTTGAGAGACAATGAATATTTTTCTTTGTATTAGAGGAATTTTCTTTGAATCAAAGAAACTTTATTTCATTTAGCGCTAATAAATATTTTTTATTGATCCAAAAAAATTTTTTTCTTCTCTCAGAGCCAAAGAATAATTTTCTTTATATCAATGTAATTTTTTATTTACTGGGCTAAATTCAATATTTTTCTTTGAATTAAATAATATTTTTCTGACTAAAAACCAAAAATATTTGTCATTGATTCAAGAATGTTTAATTTTGTCTAAAAACAAATTTTTCTGCATCAAAGAAACTTTTTTTGACTGAGCGCTAATCAATATTTTTTTTTCATTTAAAGAAAATTCTTCCTTATTGAGAGCAAATAAATACTTGTCTTTTAATCAGTGAAAATTTCTTTTGACTGAAAGCAAATTATCACTTTTCTTTGAATTAATTAATTTTTTTTACTGAAATTCAATGAATATTTTTCATTGATGTCAAGAGTTTTTTTTCCTGACAGCTAATGAATACTTCTATTTGAATCAATTAAAATTTTTTGTTCAATGACAAAATTTTATTATTTTTCGCTGAATCACAACAAAATTTTCTGGCTCCGAAACAAGAATATTTCTCATTGATTCAAAAAAAAAGTTTATTTGATTCAAAGAAATTTTTTTGCATCAAAAACTTTTCTGATTTAGAGACAATGAATATTTTTCTTTGTGTTATAAAAGTTTTCTTTGAATCAAAGAAACTTTCTCTAACTGAGAGCAAATAAAAAATTTTTTATTTAGTTAAAGAAATTTTTTTCTTACTAAGAGCAAATAAATACTTTTCTTTGAATCGATGCGTCTATTTTGACTTAAAGTGAATTAGTTCTTTTCTTTGAATCAGAGAAAAAAAATTCTAAATGAGATCCAATGAATATTTTTCATTGATTTTTTTTCCTGAGATCTAATAAATACTTTTCTTTCAATCAATATTTTTTGTTGACTGAGAGAAATTCGGTATTTTGCTTTAAATCGAAGATTTTTTTATCGAGAGCCCATGAATATTTTTCATTAAACCAAAGAAATTAACTCTAAATCAAATAAACTTTTTCTGACTAAGAGCTATTAAATAATATTCCCTTCGAGTCAAAGGAAGTTTATTTGAATCAGAGAAACTTTTTTTTTTGACTGATAGCCAATAAACACTTTTGTTTGAATCAATATAAATTTTCTTTCACTAAGGGCAAATTAAAATTTTTCTTTCAATCAAAGAAAGATTGGATTTAATAAATATTTCGTAAGTCCAAAAGTCTGAAATTTTAAAACTGCACTGAGAAAAGAATTGTACAAAAAAATTTTTTGATTGAGATTTTTCTTTGATTTAAAGAAACTTTTTTCTACTGAAAAATATATATTTTCCATCAACTCAAAGAAATTTTGAATTTTAAAATATGAAAAAATTACTTTTTTTATTTTAATCAAAGAATTTGTTTTCTGAGTGCACGCACAATTTGGCATTTATGATGTATGAAGATTTTGATGACATAGATAAGAGCTTACTTGCCTTCTTCGGCGAGGAAGACAATGAGAGCACTTTTCACGATTGTCCTATTGAAACAGTGATTTTCTATCTCTCCTAAGGGAGTTAGTCTCGTTTGTTCCTTCTTATTCTGACGTTTGTTACCC
Organism: Belonocnema kinseyi; assembly: GCF_010883055.1. Lineage (NCBI taxonomy): Eukaryota > Metazoa > Arthropoda > Insecta > Hymenoptera > Cynipidae > Belonocnema > Belonocnema kinseyi. The sequence goes on along the minus strand of NC_046662.1, from coordinate 258,297 downwards.
ACCTGTTCGCTAGAAAAATCGTTATTTTCTGGGACACGAAATTTTATCCGTGCATCTGGGTTTCCCAGATACTGACTCTCTTCTTTTCTTTCAATTCATTCAATCACTTTAGCGAACATCAAGCAAATTCTAATTCGAAAATTATTTTTAACTCACTTTGAAAGAAAAATTAGCAAAAATCCGAAAATTAAAAAAAAACACAAATTTTATACTATTATTCCAAAAGAAGATAGGTATAAGCAATATTAAATTGTTTACAAAAAAACTGTGTCGACTTGCAATTATTATTAACCCACTGCCACTTAGAAGTTTAAAGAATTCGGAAATTTTGATAAAAGAGAGCAAATTTTTTAAATTATGCTGAGAAAATATTATTATAAATAATTTAAGCAATTTCTTAGACAACTATTTTCATTAACTTTGACTATAATTATTACCTAAATCCAAGTGAAAAATTGAAAATAGGTTAAACATTTTCGAGAAAACTGCAACTTTTTAGCATTATTTTAATAAAATATTTTTATAAATAAAAATAAGTTTTTAAATCAATATTTTTATTATTATTGTAAGATAGTATTGTTATAAATAATAATAATTTAATTACAAATTTATTTTTTAAGCTTTAATGAAATATTTTTCACTCCAAAATATGAAGCTGTAAAGAGGATAAAATTTTGAGGAAAAAATTCAACTTTCTATAATTATTCAGAGAGAATATTTTTATAAATAATAAATCGATTAGAAAATCATTTTTTGTTAATTTATATAAATTATTTCGTTTTTTAAACTCAAAACTTGTGAAGAGGTTGTTAACCTTTTTTAAAAAAAGGATCTTTTTCAACATTATTTTTCAAGAATTCTGTTATAATTAATAAACCGGCGTTAAAAACATTGTTTTTGTTAACTTTTTTAAATCATTACCCCTCTCGATGTACAAATCTAAAAAAGTTGTGTTTTTTAGAAAAAACTGTTACTTTCGACCACTAAACCAAAAGAATATTGTTATAAATAATAATCAATTATCCAAAAATACTGTTTATTGAATTTAAATAATTATTACCTCAATGTGAGTAAATAAATGACAAAAGGTTTAAAAATTCTAAAAAAACCGTAACTTTTAATCATTCTTTTTGCAAAATAATATTGTGATAAATAATAATAATTTGTTGGAAACATTATTTTCGTTCACTTTCAAAAATTATTTATTCTCTCCAAGTAAAATATTGTAAATGGTTAAAAGTTTTGGAAAAAACTAGATTTTTCTAACATTATCGTAAAACAATATTGTAATAAATAATAGTAGATTTTTGAATAATAATTTTTGTTAACTTTGGAATTAATTATTACCTGACCTAAAATAAAATCTGAAAAGATTTTTCAAATTTCCCGAAAAAGCGCAAGTTTCTAAAATTTTTCTAAGAGAATATTGTCATAAATAGTAAAAAAATTGTTAAAATAATTAGGTTTTGATATTTAATTAATTATTACCTCCATTTTAGTAAAATATGTTCAAAAAGAATGAAAAAATCACAAAAAACCGAAACTTTCTATCATTATTGTAAGATAATATTGTTGTAAATAGTAACAACTTGTTTAAAAATTATTTTTGATAACGCTAATGAATTATTCCCGTTTACTAAATTAAAATTTGTAAATAGGTTTACAAATTAAAAAAGAATTGAAATTTTCTATTATTATTTCAGAAGAATATTGTTATGAATAATAAATGATCCAATCATGATTATTATATTTAATTAATTATTCACGCAATGCAATTAAATAGTTTAAAAAACGGTAAAAAATTCTAGAAAAACAGTAACTTCATATTGTTATTTTTGCAAAATAATATTGTCATGAATAATAATAATAATTTGTTGGAAAAATTGCTTTCGTTCACTTTCATTAATTATTTCTTCTTTTGAACTGAAATATAGAAAATCGTTAACAGTTTTAGAAAGAACAGAATTTTATAACATTTTCTTAAAAGAATATTGTTATAAATAATAGTAGATTTAAAAATAATCATCTTTCTAAACTTTAGCGTTAATTATTACCTGACTTTAATCAGAACCTGAAAAAAGTGTACAAATTTTTTGAAAAATCCGAACTTCATAGCATTTTCTTAACAAAATATTGTTATAAATAGTAAACAATTGTCGAAACAATCAAGATTGGATATTTAATTAATTATTACCTCACTTTTAGTAAAATATTTTTAAAAAGGATGAAAAAATCAGAAAAAACCGCAACTTTCTATCGTTATTGTAAGGTAATATTGTTGAAAATAATAATAACTTGTTTGAAATTATTTTTGATAAAATTATTATTAATAATAAATTATCTATTTACGCTTATTATATTTAATTAATTATTACCGCACTATAAGTAAACAGTTGAACAAAGGTTAACAATTTCTAAAAAAACCGCAAGTTTTTATCATTAATGTAAGACAATTTTATTATAAGTAATAATAATTTATTTAAAAAATTGTTGTTGCTTATTTCAATCAATAATTTCCTGCTATAAACTTAAGAGATGAAAATCGTAAACAATTTACAAAAAAACCTTAAATTTTTCAACATTGCTCAATCTGAATGTTGTTATAAATAAAATTAAATTGTTTAAAAAATTATTCTTGTCATTTTTTGTTAATAATTTTTTTATTTTACCTGCAAAGCATAAGAAAAAATCATAAAATTGTTTTACTTTCTATTTTGATTCATATAACATATCGTTATAAGTAATAATAAACTGTTCCATCAAATATTTAAGTTAGGTGTTAATAATCATTTCATTTTCGTAACTAAGAAGTTGAAAAAATTTAGAAAAAACTTTGACTCTCTACCTCTATTCTGAAAAAAAATTGCACGCCAAAAAATGTATAGTTATAGCAACCAGAATTCTGGTTAAATATATCCTTACTATTTTTTCTGGTTAGAGTAACCAGAATTCGGATTAAATTATGTACCGAGTAATTCTGATTTAAAAAAAAAATTTTAATTACTGTAACCAAAAAAAATAGTAAGGGTATATTTAACTAGAATTCTGGTGAATTTAACCATAAATTTTTTTAAGTTTGTTATAAACAATAATGAATTGTTTGAAAATTGTTTTAAACACCTGATTATCAGTAGACATTATTCTTCTACAAGGCTGACATTCTAAAATCAATTGAGTTTTGTCCATTTTGAAAATTTTCTTTTAAAATATATCTATGTTTAAAATTCCTTTCGTTTTTATAATATTTAATTCACTTTAATGAAGGTTTGAACGGAAATTTTAAAATTAAGTTTTTTTTTATCTTAAATAAATATAAGAGTTATATAATTATAGAAAAAGTATAAATTTATGCTGAGGATGTTAAGAAGTGAAGGATGTGACCTTGAAGGAGGTGGTTGATTCGTATCTGAGATTAGCAACATGCAAGATCAACCCACTGCCACGTGTTAGTAATATGCACAATTTGCAACAATACACTTGCAGATAATACTCATCATATTATTCATTTATTTATTTATAATAATGCAAATCGCTTTGTTTTTCCTCTTTCCCTTTCCCCCTTTTCATTTCGTCTTCTCCTTTTTCTCTCTTCACCACTCTTCCATTTTCCCATTTTCTTCCGTTTTAATCTTTCCTCTTTATCCATACCTCCTTCCTTATATCTCTTTCCCCTTTTTTATCTCTTTCATTTTTCTGTCTCCTCTTTCCTCTTTCTAATTTACTATGTCTTCTTTTCTTATTTCTCTTTCCCCTTTACTGTTTTTTCTTCATTCTTTCCTCTGCCCTCTTCACTCTTTCTTCTTTTCTCTTTCCTCTTTACTCTTTCCTTTACCCTCTTTCCTCTTATCTCTTTTCTCTTTTCTCTTTTGTCTTTCCCCTTTTCTGTTGCCTGTTATCTACTTCCTATGTTCTTTTTCCTCTGTCCTCTTTTCTCTTTCCTCTAGCTTCTTTTCTCTTTCCACTTTTCTTTTTCCTTTACCCTCTTTCCATTTCCTCTTGCCCTTTTTCTCCTTCCTATTTTCTCTTTCCTCTGTCCTCTGTCCTCTTTCCATTTTTCTTTTTCCTCTTTCCACTTTCCTCTTTCCTCTTTCCCCTTTTCTCTTTCCTCTTTCCTCTTTGCTCTCACTCCTTTTCTTTGCCCTCGTTCCTCTATCAACTGTCTTCTTTCCACTTTTAGTATACTTTATTGAGAAAGGTTTTAATCAGTTATATTCCAAAGGGCTTAACAATAACAATTGCGGTGAAAAGTATCAACTATTTATGCAGATTTATCACCGATAGATAATAATTAAAAAAATTTACGTTATCTTTAAACAAATATATTACAACCAGTTGGTTATAGTAGAAAGTGTATGATGAACTTTATTATAAATTTAATTTAAATAAAATTAGGTGCATTTCATGAACTCGATATATTCTAACACAACTTTTCAATTTTTCACACGTTTTATTAATAATAATGTTTTTCTATTCAATATAGTAATCAGGAGTTTTATCGAGTTTGTGACGAATATTCCAAAAGTTAAAAAAAAGTTTTAACTTTCTAGCTTCACTCTAACAGAATGTTGTAATTAATAATAATAAATTGTTTGAAACATTTTTCTTAACATTAATTTTTTTTTATTCTAAGCAAAAAGAAGAAAAAAGGTTAAAAATATCAGAAAAAACTGCGTTTTTCTAAAATTATTCTAAGAAAATAAATATAATTAAAATAAATAACTGGATTAATACCTTATCCTAAGTGAAAATTACAAAAAGGTTAGGAATATATTAGAAAAAAAAAACAAGTTTCTAACACTATTCTAAGATAATATTATTATAAATAATACTTGATTATTTAAAAAATTTCTTCAAACATCTAAATATGAGTCAAACCTAATATTTTTTATATTTGAAGCAATTTGTACTAAAATAAATAATAAATCGTAAATAATAAATCATAAACAATACATATTAAATATTAAGTAATAGTAAATAATAAATAATATTTAATTATTGAGGCAGGCTTACCATAGACTGATAACAAATTTTTAGAACTTTATTGCAATCTTTTTTACCATACAAGTTACCATCCATTGATCATAATGAAAAGGTTATGATAACTTTTATACTACATTTAATTTGAATAAAATAAATTTCCTTAAAAGTGTATTTTCTACTTAAAATAGTCAATTTTCTGTATATTTCATTATAAATATAAATATTATTGCAATATGGTAAGTAGGAATACCATTGAGTTTGCGGCAAATGTTTCCGAAAAATGTCACCAGAGAGCGAGACCTCCTTTTTAACATAGCCTTGCCAATCTATCGATTGAAAATTATGTTCTTTATTTCGGTCATAGATGGAGCCAGTGGATTTTTAGTAAAATACGAATAGAATTAACGCAATTTTCAAATAATCATTCATTTTTTATCATTTTATTTATTTATAATCTTTTACACTAATAAAAAAAACATATGTAAATATAATTCTGAAAATTGAATTCAGATACTCATTTCACAACATGATAATAAGCTTTTCAAAAAACCAAATAAATATTTAAAATAAATAAACTTTTATAAAAAAAAATTATATCAAATATTTAATCACATCACTTTAAGATAAATAATTAACTTTTTTTACTCAATATAAAAAAATTAAAATCCAATCTTTACGCTATTTCATATGGTAAAAAAACTGATCAGCGAAGAAGAATTAAAGAATTAATTTCAATGAATCATTCAAATAATTTTTACTCTACATTTTTCTAAAAATTTAAGTACTTTATAAAATTTGTAACTATTCCAGGAAAAAATCAAATATATTTGCACATAATTTCGAAATTCTAATTCAGATGCTCATTTCACATTGCAAAAGTTTACAAAAATAATGTAATTGGAAAGGGGGCATTTTGTTTATACAAATTTGAGAAAAGTTGAAACACATTTACATTTAAATATAAATAAACTTTCATTATGCAAATTGTACATAAAATTAAATTATATAACCTTCGAATTAATAATTAATTTATGATTCTTAATTTTAAGAAACTAAATTTTAATCTTCATTTAATTCAATATTTTGAACAAATTAATTATCTAATAATTAATTTATTATTTCACGATGTGACATGCATCAAACTATAATCTTGATTTATTAATAACATTTTAAACTAATTTCAAAAATCAAATTATATCTACTTTATGTTTTTTTAAACTTGAACTTAAATTTCTGAATATTTTGATTGCTTTTAAAATATTTCTAACAAATTTAAATTTTGAACAGAATTAATTACAAAATATTCAATCATTTAAAAACAAAAAAAGCTATATACAATTATTTTACATTTTTAATCGAAATAATGTAACGCTTTACAATATTATTTCCATTGAAACAATCAAATAATTCTCACTTGATATGTTTTTTAAATTTAAAGTTTTCTTTGTTAAAATTTAATTAATTATAAGCTTTCAACTAATTCTAGAAAATTGAAATCTTATAAGAATAGCTTTATAATTCATTAAAGGGCTTAAAACATGAATATAATTTAATAATTATTTTCATTTAAATGTATGTACATATAATTTTAAGAATTTAATTCAGATACTTATTTCACAACGTCACAATCATTTTAAGAATTATTGTAATGGAGATATTTGAACCAAAAATAAATTTTTATCATACGAATAATAAACAGGATTCAATAACATAACCCTAATACAAATAATTTGGAAATCAGAATTTCGATACTCTTTTCACAACAGGCACAAATTTATCTAAATAATTAATTTAACTTAAATTTTATAATTCAGATCTAGTCTTTACTTAATTGAACAGTGTGAAAATAATTAATCAGCAAATAATAAATGAATACGTTCATAACATAAAAAGAATTAAACTATCATTTTCGTTCAGAAATTGAAGTAATTTTCCTTCTACATTTATTTTTTATTTTTTACTTGTCGATTAATCATTTCACGAGATAAAAAGTATTAAACAATTATTTTCATTTAAAAATTCAAATTATTTTTGCAGTATATTTTCTTAAAAAATTAAAAAATTCAATATATTAAAATATTAAATTTTACACGCATATAAGTTTGAAAATGGAATTCACACTCTTTTCACAGCATCGCAAGCATCATAAAAATTCATATAATTCTAATAAAAGTGTTTAAAAGAAAGAATGAACTTCTATACTAAAAGTATTAGCTAATATTTAATTACATAATCTTAAGTTAAATAATTAATTTAGGCTACTTAATTTAAAACAATTTAAATTTAATCTTAATGTATTTTGATATTGTGAATAAAATTAATTATCTGATAATGAATTAAACAGTTCATAATATAAAAAGCCGCAAATTATTTATATTTGACAATAACATTTTTTTACTTTATATATATTTTTAACATATTTACATATAATTTTGAATTTTAAATTCAGATACTTATTTCACAACATTCAAAACATTAAAAAAAATTAAATAATTTTAACACAGATATATTAAATATAGATAAGCTTTTATTATACCACTTATGTCCAATATCCAAAGGAAAATGAAAATTTATTCTTCATGTAATTTATTATTTTAAACAAATTAATCAAACAAGGTAATACAATTTAAGGCAATTAATATTAAATCCTCATGTAATTTAATATTGTTAAAAAAGTTGAACATCTAATAATAATTATTTGATCCGTTTGGAACATAAAAAACAGCTATAATTTTTCTTATTAAATTATTCTATTAAATTTTACTTTATATTTTTATGAAAATTCTAGTTATAATAACCTTTTAAGGTAATACCATAAAAAATTAATCACAGAATTTTTTTAAATTGTATTCAAAGACTGATTTCGTAACATTTTGTAAAGAATTAATCAGTTAATAATGATTATTAATTGCTTCCCAATATTATAATAATTAAACAATAGTTTTCATTGAAATATTTTAATAATTTTTTATTTAGCTTTAAATTTGAAATGTTCTGTTCTTCAATTTGATATAATAATAAGCTGTTAACTATTTCGAAAATATTTAACTTTTAACAGAATCAGTTAATAATTAGTCATTAATATTTTTCTGGAAATTTTAATTATCAACAAACATTAAAACTAATTTTTAAAAAATTAATATAAATGTACTTTAATTTTACTAACTTAATTCAGACACTCATTTCACAAAATCGCAAACATTAAAAAAAATCATATAATTGTAATGTGTTAAGACCTACTGGAAACTTTAGTTTCCAAAAACGGGTTAAAAATTTATAAATTTGCAAAAAATTAATATATTTTTAATTTCTTTAATGCATAGAATAAAAATTATTTCTTTTATTTGTAAAAGATTTCAAAATATATACAAAAATACATTTTGATTATAACAAGAATAAGCAAATAAAAAATTACATAACCTTAATGTAAGTAATCAATTTATGTTACTTAATTTAAAACAATTTAAATTCAATCCTTACATAATTTCATTTTTTGAAAAAAAATTAATCCGTCAACATTTAATTATTTAATATTTAACATAAAAACGAATAAATAATCATTTGCATTTAAACATTAAAATAATTAATGCCTTATATTTTTCTGAAAATTTAAAGTATAAATAATCTTTTTAACAGCTGTTATTGGAAGTGAAAGTAAGAAAACACAAATTTAAATAATTATCAGCGATCAATAAATATAGAAAGATAGTTTTTTAGTTCGATTAATTTTATACGTTTAAAAAAGATTTCGCAGCTGATAAACCTGAGTTCAATCTATAAATTAATTTTAAACAATCATGTAAAAAATGTTTTCATCAATACTTTTGATTATTTGTCACAAACAATGTCATTCTAACAATAATTTAAAGAAAAAATCATTTTTTTCCATAACGATACAGCAGATTAAAAAATTTAAAAAAAATTGTTTTAAAAAATTACGATAATTGTTATTTAAGGCCATATTTATAGAATAATATTTACGATTAACTCATTTTGGTTTGGATTTAGCGAAAAAACGTGTTTTCATAAATTTAGAAATATCAAATCTATTCGTAAAAATATTTATAACAATCATATAAATATTCGATTAAAGCTGTTGGATAATTATCAAAAATAATATAATTCCGACAATAATTAACAAGCAAATGATTTTTTCTGGTAGAAAAACGACAGATTGACATATATTTATAGACATTGTTATTAAAATTACTATTCTCTTATTTAATTCTTTAAATCCACTTTGAAAATCACCATTCAATCATTTTTGGATAATATAATTAAAAAAAAACACTTTTTCGTATTTAAAAATAAAAATGATAAGGTTTTGTTTGTAATAATGTTGATAAAAATCATAAAAATAATGATTTGATTAACTCTTTCGGCTTATGATCACAAACAACTCATTTAAATAATTATTCTAGAACAAATAAATTGATTCTACGGAACCATTGCAGATTTAGAAATTTTTTTATTGATATTGTTATTAAAAATTACGAAAATTATTACGAAAAGTCTGGTATAAAGTTTGAAAAACACTATTTACTTTTTTCATACGATTTCAGTAAAAGAACGGTTTTGTTTTGTTAAGAAATGATCAAATAGGTTTTTGTTTATAAAAATATTCAAAAAAATCTTATAAATGAGTTTTTGATTAATTCTGTTAGTAATGTATGTGAAAGACTGCAGTCGTAGAGAATAATAGGACGAAATGACATAATGATTAAATTATTAAGAAACAAATAAATAAATAACTACTTGAGTGAATTAGCTAAGCAGGTTTAAAATTTAATTTTAATAAATTAAACATTTTTAAATTAAAATTTAGGTTTAAAATAATTAATATAATTTAAAGATTTATAATTACTGTATTAACACATTCATAGAATATATTATCTTGACTTATTAATACAATTTTAATAAATGGAGCTAATTAGAAATGATGAAAGTTAACATTGTATGATAAAAAATTATTTTACATTCGGTCTATCGAAATATAATGTTTATTTAAAAAATGTGACCTTTATTCAGAAAAACTTCTTATTGATGAATATAAATTATCTTGAATTAAAAGAATATGGAAAAATTTTTGCACACCTAATATTGTTTTTACTTTTATTATTATGAAATTTGAAATTTGAAAAATTTTATAATTTTAGGCATTTGATATTACGAATATTTAATTTTTAAAGAATTCCATTAATTTTTAATTTTATAAATTTCTAGTCCCGAAAAATTTCCGAAATATAAAATATTTAAAATATAAACTTCCTTAAATTATAAAGTTCGCGACAATTAAAAATTCCCGAATCCAGTTTTATAATCACTAATTATTCATGTTTGAATTACTTTATTGCAAAATCACTTCTTTGTATTAAGACATCATAAATATAGGTTTTTGTTGGTAAAATATTAATGAAAATTATATAAATAACTTCTTCATTTAGTCTTCAGTTAATTATAAAAAGGACGTTTTATTAAAAATTAAGCAATAAATAATTGTTTCTACAGATCGAGGGAAAATTTATTGTACATTTATTGAGGCTACATTTTTGCAATGAATTTTGGGCTGCTGTACTTTAAATTCGCATTTTAGAAGTTATTGTTATTGATTTGATTTCGAAATTTCATATGCTGATTTTTCTCAAAAAATTACTTTTTTAACAATTATTTCTGTTAATCGCATCTCAACCTTTTGTACTTATATATAATCTTTTCTAAATTGATATATTGTCCACAGAGTAAATATATATCAAAAAATATTTACTTATTGTGATATGCATTTGATAAAAAATTGTATAACAGTTTTAGCGATTAAAAAAAGATCAGCTTCATCAAAAAATAATTTTTGCAGATATGTCTCACAGTTTTTATCAAAAATGGGATTTTATATATTTCGTAATATTATTTACGATGTGGCCAACAAATTGGCTAAAAATAGAATTTTTAAAATTTAAAGAAAAATTTTTAAAGGATAAAACAAGAAGCGTCACTGATTTTTAAAATAATTTACTCGAATGGAGACCTTATCATAGTTTTCTTGTATATTTGCCATTAGGATGATAAAATTTGTTCTGATTGCACTTGGTACTGCAGAAACATAAAAAACTGCATCGCAATTGATCGCATACATACAGAATTATTCTGATTGGTTCAGAGTAAATTCTTATCAGAAAAATTAGCCAGTGAAAGGTATTCTAGGTTTTTCACGAATTCATGAAAACCATTTTCTTTTAAATTAGTTTACTTTTAACATTATTTGATTTCTTTAACAATAAATAATAATACACGTTAGCGATGAATTTGCCAACACTGAGTAAATTATGTAACTCATAATAAAGATTATGATATCATCAAGATTTACAAATAAGACCTTGGAGATCTATCTTAGGGGGTACATTTATCTCAAAAGAGTATACATACACGAAAAACCAGAATATTTATTAATTTCGTTATTTTAAAAATTCTACGTTGGTCAGTTTTTTTCTGTATTTTGAAATAATGAAGATCTTTTATGAGATGGTCTACTTCTTGGTTGTTATTCTTAAATCTGTTGGTAAGCATCAAATAAATTACAGTCGAATCTGGACTTAGCGATTATGGATTTAGTGTTTCTGAGAATTGACGCCGTGCGGTGAAAATTTGTGAGAGGAGCTGCGGGGGGATCTGCGGTGGTCACTCAGTCGTAACAAAACAGAGAGAGAGAGAGAGAGAGAGAGAGAGAGAGAGAGAGACATGAAAGAGAAAACAGTTTCAGCCCCAAAACGGACACTGAATTAAGATTTGTCTATAGTATCATCCTAAGTTCTACTTAGAAATACTAAAAGGGCTTCTAGCACTTACTTCCTACATAAATTAATTTAATAACCACACATTTATCTTAAAATTTGATTTTCAAATATCAAATGTACAATAAAGTTTGCACCTATTGTTTTATCTCGCTATAACTTTTTTACCTTTAAATTAAATTTTTCTGAAAAAATATATACTCAAGTGGCTCCACTGGGAATCGAACCACAGAACTTCCGAATGCCAGTCCCGTGCTTTTTCAATTGTGCTATCAAAAAGATCGAGAGAAAAATCTGTTCAGAAATATACGCTATGTCAAGAAATTTGTTACATTTAATCGATTAAGTCAACTCTTTCAAAAACAGAACATACTTATCGTCACTGTTGAAAGATTGTGGAATGACATCTTCAGTGATAGATAGTAACTATTGCTGATGATAATACAGATTCCTTTAAATTTTCTGTATCATTAATGTAACTCCTTGCTTGAGATCGCGTATATTTTTTAAAAAAGATTTTCTCTCGATCTTTTTGATAGCTTAATTGGAAAAGTAGCCGAGCGGCAATCGGAAGTTCTGGGGTTCGCTTCCCAGTGGAGCCACTTGAATAGATCTTTTTTCAGATAAATTATATTTGAAGAATTTATAAGTTGATTTTCTATCTTGACAAAAATGACGTTAAGTATTTTCCGTTCTTTAAAGAGTTAACTTGATCAATAGCTTTGATTTCTGA
>NC_046662.1:235668-245699 GCF_010883055.1 Belonocnema kinseyi | reverse complement strand
GGAGCGGCAATCGGAAGTTCTGGGGTTCGCTTCCCAGTGGAGTGACTTGAGTAGATATTTTTTCAGATAAATTGTATTTGAAGAATTTATAAGTTGATTTTCCATGTTGACGAAAATGACGTTAAGTATTTTATGTAATTTGAAGATTGAACTTAATCGATGGCTTTGATTTCGGTTTTCGCAGACTGCCGAATTATCTACACTGATCGATAGTAACTAGTTCTGATGATAATATAGATTCCTTTGAATTTTTACCTTTGATCAGTGTGACTTGCATTTGGTACTTAGGGCTGCGTGGAATGATATAAATATTAACTTGTAATGACATGTAAAGTAAATTACACTGTGATCACTTGAAGAAGGAAAACTTTGTCATCCAGTATTATTTAAAAATTTGTTGAATAAATTGTATAAACAATCATCAAATGTGAACATTAAGAAGCGAAAAGAAATATTTTTTTTTCTTGTGAAAAAGTAAAAAAGAAAAAGATTTTGGAAATCGGTTAATATCTTCTGTTCCCTTTTTTGACGTGAAAATTCAAAATTTTGAAAATTCCAAAAAATTTCGTTATTACTTCAAAAATTATGGCAAATTTTTTCTGTTCAAAGTTTTTTCTATGGAATAATAATGAGAAAATTTAATTTAAAAAATTCTTTTGCTTGATTTATAATTTTTGAAAATAGCCAAAAAACATGTGATTTGAGATTGAGTCCTATGAACCCTAGGGTGATCCAAAAATGCATGGCAAAATTTTTTTGCATGCTAGAGGGTAAGGACCCACCCATTTTATTCCAAATCTGAAAAAATAAATTATCTAATTTTTTGTTTTTTTAATTTATTTTTTTATTTTAATAGGTGCCGGCTTTGACTTGAACTTTCCCATGTAAAATGCATGGGGAAGAATCACTTTTTTGAGTTTTTAAAATAATTTTTTAGGCTTTGAAAAAATGTGACGGGAAAGTATGGGGGCCTGTAGAGAATCATTCAACGAAGAATTTGACACCCCTATTGCACCCCCACGAGTACCCTAAGACTACCCTTAAAACCAAAAATTAGAATTTTTTTTGAAATCGACCTTTTGAACATTGTATGCTCGTATTTTTTAAATCAAAATTGTGCATATTGGTCTAGTGGATATATTTATTATCATTATTTAATTAATTTTCAATTATTTAAACAAATGGAATGTGTTTAAATAATTTTTTTTCTCGAAAATTCGTTTCTCCTCCTGAAAATTATTACTATTAGTCTAGTAGAATATTTATTAATATTGTTTAATTAATGTTTTATCATTTTAACAAATGGGATTTTTTAAAACAATTTTTTCTTGAAATTTCGTTTTTTTTCTTAGAAATTATTACTATTGGTCTAGTAGAATATTTATTAACATTAGTTCATTAATTTTCAATTCTTCAAACAAATGGAATTTCTGTAAATAATTTCTGTATTTAAATATTACTGATAAATTAATTTATATTAAATTAACTATTAATTATTTATTAATAATTAATGATAAATATTCCGCGAGACCAACAGTCATAATTTTGATTTTAAAAAAACATCGAAACGAAATTATTTAAACAAATTCCTTTTGCTTAAATAATTGAAAATAAATGACCTAATGTTAATAAATATTCCACTAGACCAATAGTTTTCATTTTTAGGAGAAAAACGAATTAAAAAAAAAATATTCAAACAAATTCCATTTATTCAAACAATTAGAAATTAATGAACCAATGTTATTGGACACTTCAAGTGAAAACCGACATCTGTTAAAATTGAAAGATAAAGAAATAAAAATTACGAAATTTATTTTTTTGGCTTTGGAATGAAATTGAAAGGGTTCGTTGTCCTCTAAAAAATAAAAGCCTTTTTGAGCTACCCTAATGCACACATTTTAAAAACAGTTGAATACGTCGAACTTGAAATTTCTTCAGCTTGAATCAAAGAAACATTTCCTTATTTTGTTAACAAAAATAATTTTTAGTGATGCTTCAAGCGCTCAAATATTGTCAATTTTACCTTTTTGAGCGATTTTGAGGAGTTTCTAAAACTAAGCTTTTAAATTAAAAAATGATGGTGTTGTTACGTCAGAACGATATTTTCGCAGGAATAGACTGATAAAATCATTCTATATGCATACCCCCCCCCCCCCCCCCCCATCTATAGGGGTTAATACTTAGGGAGATACTTTTTTATGGTATCTGGTTTTTTTAGTGAACAGCTAATAAAGAGCTCAAGGTTGAATTTTTTTGGCTAATTGGAGGAGGAGGAGGAGGAGGAGGAGGAGGAGGAGGAGGAGGGACAACACATTTTGTATTGCAGAAATAGGAATGCAGATTCTTTCCTTTTTTCATAAAGCGATAAAACAGCACAATCATTCTTTGCCTCTAAAACCTTAGTTTCAGGAAATCGTCAAAATCGCTAAAAAAACGTAAAATTGAAAATACTTGAACGCTTGAAACATCACTAAAATTTGTTTCTTTGTTAAAAAAAAAACAAATAACAGCATGTTTCTTCGATTCAAGTTAGAGAAATTTTATGTTCGAAGTCTTCAACTTTTTTCAAAATGCGTGCATAGGACTCAATAAAAAAAAAACATGTTTTTTAGCCATATTAAAAAAATTCTAAATTTAGCAACACATTCTTGTTTAATTGATAATTTTTTATTATGTTTCTGTAGCAAAAACTGTACTTACAAAAAATTCGCGATAATTTTTGAAGCAAAAGGGAAATTTTTTGGAATTTTCAAAATTTCGAATTTTCAAATAAAAAAGGGAACAGAAATATTAACCGATTAAAGGAATGGGTTTGTTCACTTTTTTCGGATATCAAACCACAAATTTTTTTGGTTCAACCAAAAGATTCAACATATTTGATCATTTTCACTCATTCCTAATTTACATTAGTATAAGTAATTGGCTTTTAAATTTTATAAATAATATATTTTAAAAACTGTAGTCTCCCACAAAAATTCTAGTGAATTCAAAAAGTAAGGGAAGTTTTGCCTGGGTCAATTACTTCCACGACGACCAGTGTTTTCGTTTATTTATTTGATTTATTATTAAATATTCTGATAAGTAAAAAACCTGAGGTTTGCAAACAATTCTTATTCTTAAAAATTTAAAGCAAGGGGGTTCGGGTGAAGATAACGTATCCGATTTAAAAATTAACAAAAAATTGGCCTCATCATTGTTTCACTGAAGATCAAAATTTTACAAAACAGCGATCTTTTAATTTCATTACAAGATACAGGATACACTGAAGATAAATATACACTAAATTCATATCATATTAATTAAATTTTCGAGAAATCTCAAAATCGTACCAAATTTTCTAATTGAATTTTTAAAATAACCCTATCATTTTAAATGAAAAGCTTTGAAGAATAATGAGTTTGAAGAGTAATTTCGATTAAGCTATATAAGAAGTCCACGATAACAGAATCCCTTTAATTCAATTTTACATTGTCGTAAATAAATTCTCTTTATTTTATAATATATATATATATATATATATATATATATACACAAAAAAAATGTTAAACTACCGTAGAATCACCTAAATATGGCGAGTTTTTGATAGTTTTTAATTAAAAAAGAAAAAAGAGTGATTATAAATTTCTGCAAAAAATTTAAGTTCTGAAAATTGCTCTTAATGAAATTCGACAGTAAAAAAATCTATGGTGCTTTTTTCTTGTATTTTTCATTATTTAGAAAGAGTCAAATTTATGCGACACAATAATGTCTAACTTCAGACACCATAGTATATTTTAAAATTCTAAACATATTTCTTCATTGAATTGGCTTCCTTGTTTGACAAAAGTGATCAACTTATGATATTTCAAATAATTAATATGTTTACAAAGAATGAAATAGCTGATCATAAATTTTTGACGTTTTTGATACCTCCATATAAAAAATTATCACGATGCTAGAAAGAAACTTTAAACACTACTGGCACGTTCTTTCGAAATAATTGTTTTGAATATTGGAAGTCTTCGGAAATGTTAAAATGGTATTTATTTCAAAATTTTCTCTCTATAAACGCGACCTGGAATATGCCATTTTTAAGGGCTTACAAAAATTAGCCTATCCGAAGGTTTCTTAAATTTGCTTAATTTACGTTGTTCCCTAAAATAAAGTATGCTTCCTTAAACACATGACATGTTATTTGGTCTTCTTGCTACTTTTTTAAAGTACTACGAAGTCGCTGGTTGAACGGCTCGAACACTACACACATACCCCAGAAAAATGTCCTTTATTCAATAAAATCGGGTTGTTGATCGCATTTGGTTGATTTAAGGAAATATTTAAGTTAAATAGAAAAAAATTCGTTTCGTTGACAAAAAATAAATCAAATCTTTTCGTTAAATTGTTTTGTTAAGTTTAAAAAAGGTTTGATTGATTTTACCAAAATGTTGGTAGGATCTACTAAACAACCTGTGAGTGCATTTCACTAGAATCCTGAAAATGATTTTGTTCAGTCAACCAAAATATTTCGTTAAAAGCGTCTTAAAAGTTTGCAAACTTAAGAATAGAAAGATGTTTTCAATTAAATGAACAAAAAATCCAGCAGAATTGATAAATTTACACTGCAAATGGCTTGGCTTCGATTTTTTTGTCTTGTGATATTTAGTAGCTTAAGAAACTACTAAACTATTCACACAAGATGACACACTTCCAGGGTAGGCCATTTACAAATGACATTGTGCTGGATCGTTGCTGGTTAGATGAACTACAAGTTTTGGTGAAATCAGCCAAACTATTTCCTAAGACCAGCGAAAACACTGATTAGAATTGATTAGAAAATTTACTTGCGTCGAACCAGATAATTGCTTGGATTAAGATAAAGTTTTACTTTAACCAAACAAAATATTTGCTTATCAACAACAAGAGGTTGTATAATCAACCAAATTTTTCTAAGCAAAAAATTTTCTTGGGTCAACCAAATATTTTGTTGATTCAACTAAATTTTTTTGGGCGCAGGCAATACAATAAGACATTTACTTATTTCTCGGTTGGGTTTCTTTTGTAGCTAATCTATTTCCTTGCAGAATTTTTACAAATGAATCAGTCTAACATGCAGGATCTCGAACTTATTCTCTATTAGGTATCTTCCGAAGGGCAAGCTGACGATTCAGTGAAATGCCACCCGTACTGATGAACCCAGCTATAAGACTTTTGAAATACCTTTTCTAAACTCTCAATGGTCTCCTTTATCAAACTTTTGAAAATACACACTTTGGTGCAGGAGAGACAAGCCCGAAATGATCGATTTATGCTTTAAATACTATTAACTAATTATTGACAACACTTAGTCATGTTTTTTGTGTGCAGAAATATCATCTGGTATGCCGCCTAAAGAAAAAGACTTGCTGTCAAGTGTCGGGCTGATTAATGAACATGCTAATCACAAAGGTAGCCATAGTTTTCAAGAAAACGATCGTCCTAATAATCATAGACTTTGAATGTCATTGATTTTTTTATTACATCTTAAATACAACAGAAGATTGCTTCGCAACTCCCTCTCTACAATCTTATATAACTTTTTAAAATTATTACATTTGAAAAAATTATACCTAACTCTTCTCGAATCAACCTTCCACAAAATGTATGGGCAACCATTTACCAGAATTTAATTCCCGGTTTGTTCTTGCAGCATCAGGTTCAGATTTGGAGTGTTCACCAAGTGATGCAACTCTTCCTGATATTCATGACTGCTCACCATCTTCTTCTGCTTCTAAAAGACTTCAATTTCTTGATCTTAACCTTTCTCCTGACAGGGCTCCGTCTTTTGCAGAACTTCCTCGTCGTGCCAGATCCAGGTCTCCTCCTCAATATCACCACGTTAGTGTTGGTGCATTAAGATCTGAAAACCTTAAATTTATGCGGCTTATTCCCCACAAAAATCCACGACGGCTTTTCCAAGTTTGCAGATACACTTTTCCTGTCGATAAGCCAATTTACTTGAGAGGGGATCGTAATGCCCGTATACCCATGCCAACCGAAGAACAAACTGTTCTCATAACAGAGACTGGTGACGTCCTTGCAATATTCGAGTCTAAAAACACAGTACTTCGTGGAATGTATACAGGTGATGTCACTGCGACACGTGCGAAAATTAACATGCACAGCGGTTTGGTTTCCGAACTGAAACTAAGTGAAAGAAAGGAAACACCTTGTGGCTACCAGAGTAAAATATCGAAGAATTTTGAAGTGGTACGTCTTAGTCAAGCCGTAACCCAAATTTTTCACAATGCTAATTCTATGTAAAGAAATATGAGAATGAAATGGAAAATTGTTTATAATCCTAAGTCGAATTAACATTCGATAATAAAAAGGTAGTCACAATAAAATAATAATAAAATTAATTGAAATGATCGTTAATAGTGATGTTCTATCAGATAATTTTGTTCTTCAAACACATTGCATATCGTTATACAAAAAAATAATTCGGCTACTTATTTACAGAAAGATATTCTGCAGCCGCTAAAAAAATCTGCATTAACTTACGCAAATATCGAAACTAAATATCTGTCTATACCATTAAATAAATGTCATGTATAAATTTTGTTTATTAGATGCTAGTACACTTATTTCGATTGATCCGGAGTTTTTTTATTGTTAAAGAAAGAATAACAAATAAAGTTTTAATATGCACCAACATATTTCGCTTGGAGTGACTATTTGCGAGTCTTAGCTGAGCTAAGAATTGTTTTTAATTCAAGTTAATTCCAAAAGTGAGATAAAGCTGATTACCTTGATTTAAGAAAAGGTAAGGCCAGACCTGCAGATTCTGAGAGTGGGTCCGGGCTCCCAGATCCCTCCGAAGAGACATTCTTAATCAATCACTTAAAACCATGGTTTTACAAAAAGCCAGACCTTCTGGAGGAGCCTCGCTTCATAAGCTTAGCGTGTAACATGTCCCAAAATAATTTCTGAGTTGCAGAAACCATTTCCATAATTCTTTCTTGGCTTCGCACGTGCCAGTCAAATTATTCTCTCTGAACACTGTCTTAGATACCGTTAAGAGTCCATACAAGAAAGGTTGTTAATCCGAGACAGTGGCCTAGCAAGGACAACATGGGAGAATCATGGTCTACCATCTTTCAATAAGCTGAACCCTCTCCAGGGACCCAATATACTGAAAAGATGACTGAATCCATACTCAGACCTGGAAAATATTGAGTTACTAACTCAGCTCTCAAAAAAAATTCAATGTAAGCTGACCAAGAGACTGTTTTGAAAGTAAGTATGATTTTTAAAGTAGCACCAGCAGTATACCTATGCCGCTTCTGGAACACTACTACTTAGTTACAGTTACCATCGTAAGATGGCACCACAGGTAAGTTCCACGCAGTCAGTAATTGCTTGGTCGGCCAGGTAAATCACTGACACAAATCCAAAACTAAATGGACAAGGTGGATCCCTGTTTCACCGAACGAGTTAGTTACAATATTTTTTGTGTAGATGGCACCAGTGGGATCAAGGGATTCTCCTGAGATTTCGAAACTTCCAGAAAAATAGTTGAACTAAGTGAGGTAGGGGGGGGGGGGGCGAATTCGCGAAGCTTCTAGAAACTCCGGTCTAATGGCACCTTATATTTAATACTCCTATACTGCTAACTGCCTATACATCGCAAAAAGTGTCGCGTGGCAAAGAAATAGAGTACAGGCAAATATTTCTGTCTCAGACAGTGCAGAGAACATTCTGGCCGGGGAGGGGTTTACGCTGGCAACCTAACGAACTACCCCCAAAGCTCGTTGGTTATTATTTTAGTAGCGCCAGATAGGGTTAACTGCTACCCAAGCCCCGTTGGATCCAATGATACTCCGAAAATCGGTAGGTTACTCAACTATGTACTAGCCCATAATTTTCATGAGACAGGATACAGGGATCGATAATACGAACTTCTATAATACGAATTTTCGATGATTTGAACTTTTTTTCGGCCACGGCTGAAAATTAACGTTTCCCATGTGATTGGCCCGTTGTGATTTGGTGGGATTGACGTGTGTGCTTAGGAGTGAGAAAGTAAAACTTGTGCAATATATTGAGAAAGGTGTTAAAAAGAAGAAGGGAATTGCTGCTGATTTCAGAAAAGCTGCCAAATCTCTAACTACTATTTTTGAGAACAAGAAGAAGATTTTGTCTGCTGCTGAAAATTCTTGTTTCCAACCGGATCGGAAGCGCATGAAGATATCTCGCTTTCCATTATTGGAAACATCGATGGTGGAATGGACGAAATCCGCTCGAAACCAGAATATTTCCTCATCTGGTTCTATTTTCCAAGAAAAAGAATATGTTTTCGCAACTCAATTAGGATAAAATGATTTTAAAGCTAGCTCTGTGTGGCTAGATAAGTTCAAGAATCGGAATCGAATCGTATGTATGACATTTAGTAGCGAGAGTGCTTCTGGTTTGAAGGGAGACTGCGAAAAGTTTCTCAATGATATTTTGCCTGATTTTCTGGATACGTATGAGATAGAGGATATATTTAGTGCAGACGAAACTGGTCTTTTTTCAAATATTTATCAGATGGGACTTTCAAATTTGTAGAATACACTTTTCATGGTGGAAAGAAGTGTAAAGATAGTGTTACTGTAATGGTCTGCTCTTATGTGTCTGGTAAAGAAAAAATACAGTTATTAGTAAAAGGCAAATCAGAAAATCCACGATGTTTTAAGGTAGTCAAGTCTTTAGTAGTGCTTTAGGAGAATGATCACAGATCTTGGATGACGAGTTCAATACCTCAAGACTGGCTTCATAAAAATGATCGTAAATTCCAAAGAGAAAATTGAAAAGTTATTTTTATTTATGGATAATTGTCCGGCTTACTCAAAAGTTCTGATTAAAATATTTTAAGCCGTAAGTGGTTTACCTAACACCGAATTTTACTCTCAAATTGCAACCAATGGATAACCTTTAAAAATTTTGTTTATGTGAACACCAATTCAATAACTGCTACAGAACCTACAGCCAGGGAGTGGCATAACACCACTAACGAAATTCAGAGACACTGAATTTGGTTTAGCAATTTTTAAGAGGTTTGCTTCTGAACAAAGAGATGTGTTAAAAATTTCAAAATTTCATGAAATATATTAAAATATTCTAAAATATTTCAAATCCTTTAAAATCAGATACTAAATTATTAAATTTTAGAATTCCTTGAAATCTATTAAAATATCCTAAAGTATAGCAAATCCTCTAAAATTTCATATTAAATTACTGTCATCAATTTAAAAATCGTTGGCGTATTTTAAAACTTCCTCAAATATTTAAAATCCTGACAAACCTTTGAAAATTTTTTTGAAATTTTTTAAAGCTCCTAAAAATTCCTTGATATTAAAAAAAAACCATAAGATATTTTAAATCCTTCAAAATCCCATAATAAATTATTCAAATTATTTTAAAATTTCTTCAAATCTATTAAAATATCCCAAAATATTTCAAATCCTTTAAAATTTCATACTAAATCATTAAAATCATTTAAAGTTCCTTAAAATCTATTCAAGTATCCTAAAATATAGCAAATCCTCTGAAATTTCGTATTAAATTACTGTAATTAATTGAAAAATGGTTGGCGTATTTTAAAACTTCCTCAAATATTTAAAATCCTGACAAATCTTTTAAATTCCCTTAAAATTTTTTTAAGCTCCTAAAAATTCCTTGTAATTAAAAAAAACATAAAATATTTTAAAACCTTTAAAATCCCATAATAAATTATTTAAATTATTTAAAAATTCCTTCAAATCTATTAAAATATCCTAAAATATTTCAAATCCTTTAAAATCTCATACTAAATTATTAAAATAATTTTTAAATTCCTTGAAATCTATTAAAATATCCTAAAATATAGCAAATCCTTTAAAATTTCATATTAAATTACTGTAATCAATTGAAAAATCATTGGCTTATTTTAAACATTCCTTAAATATTTAAAATCCTGACAAATCTTTTGAAATCTATTGAAATTTTTTAAAGCTTCTGAAAATTTCTTGAAATTTAAAAAAACCATGAACTATTCC
>NC_046662.1:233006-235568 GCF_010883055.1 Belonocnema kinseyi | reverse complement strand
TATTTAAATTATTTAAAAATTCCTTCAAATCTATTAAAATATCCTAAAATATTTCAAATCCTTTAAAATATCATACTAAATTATTAAAATAATTTTAAAATTCCTTGAAATCTATTAAAATATCCTGAAATATAGCAAATCCTTTAAAATTTCATATTAAATTACTGTAATCAATTGAAAAATCATTGGCTTATTTTAAAACTTCCTTAAATATTTAAAATCCTGACAAGTCTTTTGAAATCTCTTGAAATTTGGTAAAATCTTCAGATTGAAATTTATACAACTTCATGTTTTAGAAACTTTGGGCATTACAAAGTTCTGATTATAAAATGTCAGAAATTTAAAATTTCATAATTTTCCTACTTAGTTCAGTAAATTTTTAACAAAAAAGTTCCACTTTCAGCGGAACGTTTTTGAAAGGAATGGAATGTTTTGAAACATCCTAAAATATTTAAAATCCTTTAAAATCCTGAAAAAAAATTTAAACATACCCTAAAAAAGAAGTTTATATAATTTTATAATTATATACAAAAATTGTTTTAGATATATTTAAACTTCATCTCGAATAATTTCTATTAAAACTTCAATTTAATAGTTGAACTAATATACAAATAGTTAAATTTTTGATGTTTTAAAATTTGTCTGTTTTCTAAATTTCAGTCTGAGATAATATCATTTAGAGATTGTCCAATTGAAAAACATACATTTAAATTTCGAACGCATTCAATTTAGTTATGATTATCAATTTTTAAAAAATAAACTTCCAAGTTTACAATTCTAAATTTGAAGACTTGAATTCCATCAAGTTGAAAATTATTCTTATAGAATAGTTAAAAAATTTTTTAAACTAAATTTCGAAAGCTTTGAATTTTTATTAATTCCATTGGAAAAACTCTAATCTACAAACATTTAAATATCTAAAGTTTTGAAACTTTCTCTTTTTTAAATTTCAATCTGAAGCTTTACAAAATTGTAAGAGATTTTAAAAGACTTTTAAGGATTTTAAATATTTGAGAGAATTTTAGAGATTTCAAGGAATTTTCATTGATTACAGTAATTTAATATGATATTTTGAAGGATTTGAAATATGTCAGGGAATTTTTAAGTCATTTTTAAGAGCTTTAAAAAATTTCGAGAAATTTCAAAATAATTTAAATATTTTTGAATATTTTAAAAAGTTTCAAGTAATTTTCAATTTATTTTTATAATTTCAAGGAATTTGAAAGAATTTTAACAATTTTGGCTGAGTTATTTAAAAAAATTCCAAAGTAATTTAGAAATATTTAAAAGGTGTCTAGGTGTTTGAAAAAATTTGAAGGTTTCGAAATACTTAAGAATATTTAAAAATTTTCCAAGGAATTTTTAATTCATTATGGTGATTTAATATGAGATTCTAAAAGATTTTATATATTTTAGGATATTTTAATAGATTGCAAGAAACTTTCAATTGATTTCAATAATGTAGTATGACATTGTAAAAGATTTGAAATATTTGAAAGTATTTTTAAATTTTCAAGACATTTCTCAATATTTTAAAGGATTTAAAATATTTGAGGATTTTAAAACAGATTTCAATGAATTTTTAATTCATTTTTATAAATTAAAGGAATTTCAAAGAATTTCAATAATTATAGCAAGGTGTTTTTAAAGAAAAACTCCAAAGTACCTTAAAAATATTTAAAAGATGTTAAGAGATTTAAAAAGATTTGTCAGGATTTTAAATATTTGAGGAAGTTTTAAAAGATTCCAAGGAATTTTCAATTTATTGCAGTAATTTAATATGAGATTTTAAAGGATCTGATACATCTTAGGATATTTTACTAGATTCCAAGGAATTTTCAATTGATGTCAATAATGTAGTATGACATTTTTAAGGGTTTAAAATATTTTAGGGCATTTTTGAAATTGCAAGGAATTTTAAAAATCTTCGCAAAATTTCAAAAGGTTTCAAAAGATTTAAATTATTTTAGGATGTTTTAAAACCTTTCAAGGAATTTTGAATTAATTTCAATATTCTAAAGCAATTTCAAAGAATTTTTAATATTTTTTTCAATTTTTCTGGTTGAAAGTGGAACTGCTTTGTTAAAAATTTAGTTAGTTTGTTCGTTGATGATTTATCAATTTAGTTGAAAAAATTTCTTTTCTAAAAATTCAACTATTTTGTAGAATTTTTTGTTGTTTTTGTTTAAAAATTAATTTCTCTTAACTATAAGAAAATTAATATTTTTTATCGAAAATTTGACTATGATTAAACATTCATTTTTGTATAGAAAATTACACTTGGTGGAAAATAAATTTGTTTTGTGCAAATTTCATGTATTTTATTAAAAATGCCTTTTTTCGTATCAATTCAGCCTTTTGGATAAAAATCTCACTTTCCGTTTAAAAATTTAAATATTTTGTTTAAAATAAATTTAACAAATTTTTTTAAAATTTATGCATTTAATTCAATTTTTTTGCAGAAAACTAATTGTTTTATTTGAAAGTTGAGCTATTTCTTTTAAAAGTTAGTCAACTATTAATTAAAATTAATCTTATATTTCATAACCATAATCCGAACAT
>NC_046662.1:204905-232906 GCF_010883055.1 Belonocnema kinseyi | reverse complement strand
TATTCATACTATATACACCTTAAAAACATAACCTCAAAATCGACTCATGCATGAAATGAAGAATCACGCGAAACCCTAAATGCGCCAATTTCTTCTATTTCTTTCAAATGGGGATCGAGATATTAATAGAAGACCACCGAAGTCTTCCGAAGCTTTCAGATTGTCTTTCGATCTGTCAGCTCTGTATAGATATCACTAGGTCGATGTGTCTAGAAGCTTCGAGAATCACCTAGCTCATATAGGTAAGCTGCATGTTTTTGAAAGCTTCGAGAGCTCAGGGCAATCCTCCACCCAAATGAAGTAAACTTTGGTATCGGTGTCGGTATTGCAAAGTTCCACCTCATTGTTATTTTCATAAACACTAGACAAATAAGCATTTTACCTAGGGATAGCAATCATCTATGTAATACTTCTATATTGCTAACCGCATAAGAGACTTCTGGTAAAAATCGGAACCACCTTGCTCGGAACTGGCCCGTTGCGTCATCTGGCGTTGACAGCTGGAACTACGTAGTAGTGTTCCAGAATCTGCATCGGTATACTACTAGCACCCGCTGCCGTATATACTGTGCTGACAAATTTTCTTGTGGCGTCAACAAACTTACTAGAATTACTATGATTTATACTAAGGTAATCATAATTGTCTATGGCTTCCATTATATCGTCACCAAGCTTCAAGAAAATAAATTTGTTACACTAATCCATTGTGTATCAAATATAGCTTAGTTGAAATATGTGTGAAAATTTTGCAGTGATTTTTATTAAAGTTACCGGTCTACAAATATCAGGAATGCTGGGATCACCCTTCTTGAGTCGCATTGTTGTGGTCATGCACACGTAAGTATTTGGATCTTTTTCAGTATTCATAATTTTGTTGAATAATTTTTCCAAATAGAGTAATAAGGTTTCAGACAGTTAAAAAAAGCTATTATTAAATAGTTCAGATCCCGCTGATTCAGCATCTTTACATTTTTCTAGGCTTGGCTCCAGGTCACCAAATATGATAGAGCTGTCCAGCAAAAGATGAGAACTATTAATATCAATAATATTATTATAATATATGACAATGTATATTATTAATATTATTACTAATTTTTACTAATTACGAATTATTTCAATAACAAATAAGTCTTGAAGCCAGTTTTCGAACGAGCTTAAATTGATAATATTAGGTGCGAGAAATTCCTTACGCCTCTTTTTGATAATAAACCGAAAGGTTGATGAGCCACGGGCAAAACTACTTGATCAACAATATTATTTTCATAATCGTGTCTCTAATTCTGTAAAATTATCAAATATCTTTTCCTAGCATCGAAATATGCTACACAAAAGTTCGGAATATTATAATTTTTCTCAAAGAGCACTTTTAGCGATTACATGTATACGGAAAAAATGTTCACTTGAGCAATTACTGAACTAGTAACATTGTGGTGGATATGAGAAAAATTCGGTGAAGCAACAATAACTATTCTGTAAATCATTTCGAACTGTTCTATCAAGATAACAGAACTGATAATAACTATTAAAAGTCGGTGCCATAAAAGCTCAAAATGATTATCACGAACAAATTGTAGAGTAGACTTATTCAATTTTAGTGAAATGTAAATACAATTGACAGGGTGATTAGATCAAGAATTGTTTTCAAATTTAAATAACCTATATATCCCAAATTTAAAAAATTTTTCTTCTTGAGAGTTATCCATTTTGAAAATTATAAGAAACATACATAGAATTAGTAAAAAGGGAATTAGTGAATAAAAGTCTACAAATTGAATTGAAAATTTTTTATTTTAATAAGATCCATTAAATCCAGTGGTTTCAACGGGATTTAAAAGAATTGAAAAAACTGGGAAATAGGTGTAGATCTGAATTACATAAAGCCGTTAAACCTTTGGTTTAAATTTTTTTAAAGAAAAGTATCTAAATTCTTATTTTCATTTTAAAAAGTAATGAAAAAGTTGTTTGAAAAAAAAATAACTAAAAGTGACTTTAGCGTGTCAGCTCTGTTTACAGAAAATTCGAATAAAATTCAAAATGTAAGATTTCATTCTACCTCAAACATTATGTAAATTCTATAAAAAAATGTATCCTTTCACCTTCCTGGAGAATAAACCGAGATTTTTTTTTCTCTACAGAAAGGGTAATTAGTGCACACATAACGCATTGCTCCAGTATTATTTACGCATTAGATTTAAGTACGCATGTAAATAAATGTAAACAAGAGCTTTCCATACAAAAATTGTCTTATTTCATATATTAAACCTTTTCGAATGTAGATGAATTGGTTTTAACTCATTTTCCAATTAAGTGTCTTCATACGATATTTTTTAAAAATCATGCGAAATTCCTAAAAGTTGAATTTTTTGTATAAAAAATATTTGTAAAACTGGAAATTATATTTCAGCTCAAGTGAAATAATAATGATTGTTTTATTAATCTGCAAACTAAATTTTCTTTTATACAAAACAAATGTATTTCTTTCACAAGCTATAACTGGCTTTTGTCCAATTAGTCGTTTATATCGAGGTTAAGAATTAGGTTGGACTCGTAAATGAGTCCAACAATTTGCCTGAAGGGCGGCAGATCATTTTTACCAAAACTACCAAAATTTGCAATGACTTGATATTTTAGCTTAATGCTGGGACCGCTCTAATAGAGTGGTGTCAGTACGGAGTGACGCATCAAAGAGAGGTCAGATTATACAATCACTGAAGCTTTTAATTTTCATATAATTAATTGTTTAATAGTAGTAAATTCTGTACTCCAACTTTATAAGGGGGAACCCTCATTCCTAAAATTAGCACGAGATTGGTGGGCTCACTCGAGGCTAATTTATTCAATTTTCCAGTATTATTCGCGTACAATTTAACGACACAA
This sequence comes from Belonocnema kinseyi, assembly GCF_010883055.1. NCBI lineage: Eukaryota > Metazoa > Arthropoda > Insecta > Hymenoptera > Cynipidae > Belonocnema > Belonocnema kinseyi. Next base: position 230,029 of record NC_046662.1, on the reverse strand, counting down.
TACATTAATAGGGGGTGGAAGAGCCCATCAACTCGACTGGAACTAGAAGTTCCACTTAAATACCGATCAAGAAACACTTAATTTACTTTAAAAAGAAGCAGGCCATGACCTTGCTCGAGTTCAGCAACTAAACAATTTCAACGGCGTACGCCTACCATTTCAGCACACGTCGTTGAACTGCAATTTACTAGCTACTGCGAACACAAATTTAATTAAAAGGCCTACCTGGTAAATCTCTGCGACCTCGTGCCGTTCCTTTCATCTCAACGTAATTTAAAATTTTTTTTTCTGTATGTGGTTCGTCGGAGCTCCGAATAACGAATTACTCTGCAGAGTGGCGTTTCGGTTCGTCGCCTCAAGTGAGAACCGGAGCGCCACTATTATCACGAAATTGACACTAAAGATCAGTGGAGAGAGAGAGAGAGAGAGAGAGAAAGAGGCACGAGGGAGCGGGACAGTCACCAGTTAGTATCTCCGCAGTGTGGTGGCGTGCCGTCGATCCACCAATTCCATGGCTGGGCCCTGGTCGTCTTCCATTCTCTGCTGCTTCCGGGTGCGCTGACTCCTGTCAACGCGCAGATTCTCTGCAGCCGCATGATCCTGTGCTTCACGACACTCTTATGAGAGCGGGAATCGCATCCACTGCGCATCTGCTGAAAAACCTCCTTTTCTTGGTCCATGACTACGTTTTCCGTACCTTGGTGAATCTGACAGCTCGTTTGTTGTGGGTGGTAGCCCACCCAGTTTATTCACGAACGCAGGAACATGTAACAAGGTTTGTTACCCATTAAACAAAAATAATAAATTCAATATGGGAATTTTTTCCGAGGTTGGCCTAAGGACTATTACCTAAACCTAAGGATTATTTGATCCGCTACTCTTGGCTCGACATAACAGTATATTTTTAATATTATTTTTAATACGTTTTTGTGTAGGGTCTATAAGTCCCCGTCACAAATCCTATCACTATAGAAAGAAATATTTGCAAACCCGCCCAAACCATAGGAGGTCGAAGTATTTTGGAGAGAAGTCTGCGAAGTGAAGCATAGACTGGACGAAGACTCAGATAACATAAATAGCTTCAAGGAGCTGTGTAATGCCCTTATAACACCTGATGAATAATGTCCACGTATAAATACCGAGAAAGTGAAAAAAGTGTTAGGAGGGATGAAGAACTATTCCGGCGCGGGACCAGATGGTATCAAGACCTTCTGGTGGAAGAAGTTTCCTTCAACATATCAGCCTTTGGCCCGTATTTTCACCTAATATTTAAAATCGCAAGAATCAATTCCGGAGTGGTTGGTGGAAGGGCGTACAATATTTCTACCAAAAATAGGCAACTTAGCTGACCCGAAGAATTACAGGTCAATACTTGTCTGAACAAACTGTATAAGATATTCAGAGCTATCCTAAATGATAGGATTGTTTGGGCAATTGACCCTGTGTGGCAAGAAATGTGTGAACATCGTGGCCCAAAGAAAGAAATAGCAGGATGTCGGGAAAACCTGCTCATCGATAGATCTGTCTGCAAAGATGCTGCATACTACCAACGTGACCTATCGATGGCCTGGATTGATTACCGGAAAGCTTTCGGTTCGACCTGCCATAGACTCATCGTCTCTCTTTCGGAAAGCTTAAAGGTTCATCCGCAAATCGTGAGGTGCATAGAGGGATTGATGCTGCTTTGGAAAACTAGACTTACTATCTCATCTGAAAGAAAAATCGTGTGACAACTAACAAGGTCACCTTTCAGAGAGGTGTCTTTCAGGGCGAAACAATGAACCCACTCTTCTTTTGCCTCACATTATTGCCACTATCTCTAGCACTTCGCCATTCCGACGGGTACTTTTTCGGTAAACCGCTAGATTGCAAGTACCAGGTCACTCATGTATTTTAAATGGTCGATCTTAAGATCTATACTAAAAACAAAGAGCAACTACATCTAGCTCTGGGGATTGTCGAACTATATACTAAGGAAATAAGAATGGAATTTGGGTTACATAAATTTGCTAAGATTTATCTAAAGCGACGAAAACTTAATGGCATCCCTGAAAACCCTGAGCTCGTCGATAAAAGCCCTATACGACACCTTTGCGCTGGAGAGACTTATACATACTTGGGCGTGCCACAAAGTCGCATTCAGGATGTGACTTCTATAAAAGATACTCTCCGAATCAGATAAAAATCTTATCCGGCAGATTTGGTCTTCCGAACTGTCGGCTAGGAACAAAGTATTTAAAACGAACATGCTTACAGTTCCATAGTACTCTATTCATTTGGAGTGGTACCGTGGGCGTAGAACGAGCTAAGATCCCTTGATATCGGGAAACGAAGAATTATGCACATGAATGACGCATGCATCTGAAGTCTTCTATTCCGCGACTCTACAAATCAAGCCGTTAAGGTGTTCGCGGAATATTGAATTTTGGTAGTCTTTACAACAGGCTCATTCTAGGTACAGCACATAGAGTCGCAAATGGAAGAGATTCTCTTCTTAAAATGGTCAGGAAGCACGAAAAAGTGGGCAAAGGAGCGTTTTTGCACATAGAAGCGGTGGAGGCAGCTGAAACACTCGGACTTAACTTCAGTATTAGGGGTGAGAAAAATGCATCAAATCTTGTCTCTCTCGACTACTCATTCCTGAAAGCACAGATTAAAAAAGAACAAGAGAAAAAGTTCCGTGAGCAACTTCTCGATAAGAGCATGCACGACATCTGCCACAGAAATGTGAAGGATCAGTCAATGTCGTGTCAGCTAACTTTTGCTTTCCTTAAATCACCCGGATTGAAGTCTGGCACGAAGTGTTTCACTTTGGCATGTCAAGATGGTGTCATTTCTACCTTTACATACCATCGCACATTTTGAGCCAAGACATTCCCGATGAGAGCTGCAGGGCGTGCTATGATCACCCTGAGCATTTGGTACACATACTATCTAGTTGTCCAACTCATGCGGGAACAACTTACATCCATAAGCACAATGCAGCACTAAGAGTGCTTTATTACTATCTCTGTCACTCTTAAGGTATCAACCTTAATATCGCTTCTCTAAATGTTCCTAGGGAAATCGAGTCATTTGTCGAGAATGAGAAGTGCGGCATATACTGGAACTTCATATTCTCGACAATTCTTTCTGTTGCACACTCGAGACCTGACATGGTTCTCCTTGACTTCGAGAAGCGAACCATGTGCATTATCGAATTTCCGGCGCCAGCTGAAAAAAACATCATAGCCAAGGAGAATGAAAAGAAAGAGAGGTATAGAGACCTCATAAGGAAGTTGCGACGATTGTACCCGGAATATTCTGTCAAACCAATCGTCCTTATCATCAGCAGTTTTTCAGATTAGCAGCCGATCGCTGCAAAATCCTGCGTTTGTCCTTATGTCAAACTTTTAATTATATATATATATATATGTGTGTGTGTGTGTGTGTGCGTGTGTCTTATGTGGCTGCGTGTTCGCAAATTTTGAAGCTCCACGTTAGTAAAATTACAGTTCCATTTAAGAATTCTTCCTGCATTATGTTCAATTCTCATAGAAACAGTTGTGTAGAATTCGAAATAACGTAGGTCTGTAATTATTGCAGATATTAATAAATTATTTCAAGTTATACATTTTTGTAATAATTAACATAATTATACTTATTGAGTAATGCGAACTAATTAGAAATGATGAAAAGATAAGACTAGATGATGAAAAATGGTTTTACCTTCGGGTTTTAAATACATAATGTTTATTTTAAAAAGGTGATATTTATTCAAGAAAACTTCTTATCGACGAGCATGAATCATTTTGAAAATAAAGAATATGAAACAAAGCGTTTGCACAATAAATATTTTTTTACCTAAATAAATGAATAGGAAAAAAAAGAATAGATGAAATAAAATATATCTTGAAAACAGCAACATTTGACAGACTACCCATATCACTTCCTGGGGGTGGGGCGCGGGCAAGTCGAAATCCTAAATGTTATTTGAAAGTTTTAAATTAAAAAAATCACCCTGTATATAAATCTGCAATTCCATGTCAATGGGGCCACCAAAATGTCTCGTAAACGGGTTTGCTTTTTCACCAAATTTGGTACATATTATCTTTAAAATGTGTATATTCTTCTCAAATGTTTTCAGAATTTTTTTTGCAAAATAGCGGACCAAAATATCCAAGAAATGTAGTTTTTTCACATGCTCTCCAGGTATACCACTTTTAGGGTGAAAAAAACAATGAGAAACCTGATATTATTATTCAATTTGATATTTTTTGTGTTGCTGGCAATAAATAAACTAGTAAAATGCTAAATTTCAAAATGGCGGATTCAATATGGATGATTCAAAATGAGGGACGAATCATAAATATGTTAATTTCTGTGTAATATTCGTTTTAATATCGTAATATCTTTTTAATGTTCGTTTTAAGAACCTATTTTAAATAATACTTATTATTAGTTTAAAAATATCAATAGCAAGTCCAATATGGCGCATAAAAAATGTTTTACAAGGCCACTGTCAACTCAGTTTTTTAAACTCTTCTGTGACAATCAGATTTTTTAGCAACGAATTAAATAAACCCGATATAGTTTTAAGGGTTTGAGCCATTGCTGATTAAAAATTTGCCATTACTTTAGCTAAATTAATTTGTGTGAACAATTTGTTTTAACAAATTATTGCGTTGTCAACTAATTTTGCAAAAAATACGAGAATCATTTTCAATGGAAAAAGTTACATCCGGTATAGTTCTTTGATCTCATCAATCAGGTTTACTAATTAACAAATTAATAAATAATTAATTTTGTAAATTTAATGAAACTGTTGATGCTTATAAGAAAGGCAAAGAAAATACAAATACCACATAATTTTGAATCCGCCATTTTGAAATCTAGCATTTTTGTAGTTTATTCATTGCCAGCAACACCAAAAATATCAAATTGAATAATAATATCGGGTTTCTCATTGTTTTTCTTCGCCCGAAAAATGTTATACCTAGAAATGATGTAAAAACCACGTTTTTTGAGATATTTAGGTCCGCCATTTTGTAACAACATAAAAAGTAATTCTGTAAAATTTCAGCCACAACCACGTCTCACAACCGTCAGATAAGTGGTTACAACCTATAACGAAATCAATACGACGATCCGGCGAAAGTCTCTTGCACCCTGAGGACACAGAGCGAACCAAGAACGACCGCGTTCTGCATTTTGCCCGAAAGTGTTTTAGCATATTGTTCACACGCAGGGATGCTTTTCAGGCTACTAATCAGTGAAAGCTTGGCACCTCCGAGAATTTAAATTCTCCGAGAATCGATCTTTTTGAGAATATGAAGTTCCTGTATATGCGTCACTTCACATTCTCAATAATTGACTTGATTTCCCTAGGAGCATTTAGAGGAGCGGTTTAAGGTTGATGCCGTAAGACTGACAGAGATGGTAATAAAGCAGTCTTAGTGAAGCATTGTGCCTCTGGATGTAGGTTGTTCCCGCAGGAGTTGAACAACTAGATAGTATGTATGCTAAATTCTCGAGGTGTGCATGGCACACCCTATAGCTATCATCGGAAATTTCTTGTCTCAAAATGTGATGACGGTATGTTAAGGTAGAAATGACACCGTCTTGACATGCCAAAATGAAACCCTCCGTGCCAGACTTCATTCCGGGTGATTTAAGGAAATCAAAAGTTAGCTCACATGACATTGACTGATCCTCCACATTTCTGTGGAACATGCCGTGCATCCTCTTATTGAGGAGCTGTTCACGGAAGTTTTGCTATTGTGCTTTCTTAATCCGGGCTTTCAGGAGTGAGTACTTGAGATAGATATGATTTGATGCATTTTTTTTACCCCTAATACCGAAGTTCGTTCCGAGTGTTTCAGCAGCCACCTCCGCTGCTTTGTACAGAAACGCTCCTTTGCCCACTTCTTCGTGCTGAGATGTTTCCCGATATCAAGGGATCTTAGCTGGTTCTACGCCCATGGTACCACTCCAAATGAACAGAGTACTACCGGGGCGGCAAGCATGTATGTTGCAGATACTTTGTTCCTCGCCGACAGTTTGAAAGACCAAATCTGCCGGATGAGACGTTTGTATCTGCTTCGGAGAGTATCTTTTATAGATGTCACATCCTGAATGCGGCTCTGTGGCACGCCCAGGTATAAATAAGTCTCTCCTGCGCAAAGGTGCCGTATAGCGCTTCTATCGACGAGCTCAGGGTCTTCAGGAATGCCATTAAGTTTTCCTTGCTTCAAATAAACCTTGGCGCATTTGTCTCACCCGAATTCCATTCCCATTTCCTTAGTTCTTCCGACTTTAAATGTAAGTTGAAAATACAGGCCAAATGCTGATGCGTTGAAGGAAATTTCTTGCACTAGAAGGACTTGCTACCATCTGGTCCCGGGCCGGAATAGTTCTTCATCTCTCTAAATACTTTTTTCACCTTCTCGGTAGTGATGAGTCGCATTCTTTATCAGGTGTTATGAGGGCATTACACAGCTCTTTGAATCTATTTATGTTATCTGAGTCTTCGTCCAGTCTATGCTGAACTTCGTAGACTTCTCTCAAAAAAAACTTCGACCTCCTCTTGTTTGGGTGGGTGTTCGACAGTAAGTGGAGGGTCTTGGAAGATTCGAGATGGGTCAAAGAGGAACTGTTGATTTTCTCTGACCCACTTCTCCCTTCGCTCTAGACATCTCTTAGCGTCAGATAATATCCGTATTTTCTCAACAATATACTGCCTGAGAGTAAGCAACTTTGACTTGTTAAGTGTCTGATAAAATGTCCGGAGTTCGCGCCCGAACTTTCGAACCTTGCCCGTAAAATTCCAGCCAGATTTGATGTACTCAATTACACACTAAATGCGGGACGCTTACTGCCTTTTCCAACTTATATTTATGGCGAGTTGATGCATTCGTCTTTTCGTCTTATGATCAACCGTTGGTTTTGTTTCACGGCTCGCATCGGCTAAAGCTCTCGCTGCATCATACGCAGAACAATTGATAATCCAAAGCTCGGATCCTTCGGAAACATGTCCACGAAGCTCGTCATCCATTTTAGCCAAATTTACAGGCTTGAGAGATACCTAGGTGTTGATGTTTCTTTGGGTCCCAAAGCATCGCTCTTCCTCTATCGGATGCCTGCCTGCTGTTGGTCTTAGTGTTGCCTCTCTTTTTCTGTTGCCGGCTTGTTCTGGCTATGGTAAATTAGGCGTTCCGCTTACATGACCCCTTTTTGAGACTACTTTGGCATGATTTCACACACGTTGATGCGAAAAGTGCGATAGCTCCGAGTTTTTCTCGCACCACGGAGCATGCATTCGCGCCATGTAACTCTGTGCAGGGACCACAATCGCATCGTAGCACTCTAGCAAGTTCCTATTTAGTTGTTTTTACCACCTAACGGTCCCGAGATTCCGCCGATCCATTGCATGGAATCTGTCTTCAGTGGCTCCCCCAGCTCTAGAGTGGTCGGGATTGTTGGCCCACCCATTGTTGGGAGTCGTGTATGTTCTGTTGTTTTGAACCGCACTAACTACAACTATGTTTGGTGTGGTCATTGTTGTTTCGACGAGAAGCTAGGGAAAGGGGTTCGTCTGTAAGTATTAATCACATAAAAAAACAATGATTTGGTAATTTAATTATTTCTAACATGCTGTATTTCGTCGGCTTGGCCCTTCACAGCCTTCTGAAGCTTTTTATGAAAATCAAAACATTTAAAGATACGAAAATATGATGGTTTTGATTCTATGGTATTTTATGTACTGGAAAAATTACCTTTAAAGATATCCAATAAGAAGAATCCTCTTATTCGTTGAGATTTTAGTAGAAACTTACTTTGCGCAATGCTTCTACTGTACAAATACAAGAAAACTGCATACCGACCGGATTGATAATAATAATATTTATTCATTTTTTCCCTGTAGCCCTCAAGATAAGTTGCTGTTCTACATTGTTTCACCTAAGCACTTGTCAATATTATTTTCGTCGTGCCTGCCCCCTGGCCAAGCCTCACTTATTTATGAGACTTATTATATTTTGGACTTGAATTACGTCTAATTAGTATAATTAGATTGTATCATATTGTTTTATCTATAAAAATATCAAATTTTTATACTGTAAGTATTGTCAATAAAGTGGAAAACTTTATATTTCTGTCAGCGAAACTTCTATTCTTTCGTTGTAAAAACAGTTTTCTGTATAGTTTCATCGATTGCAACGTCAATTTTCAAGATTTTAGTAAGTAACACTATCTCTCTGATGAAATAGATTCATTGGATGCAAAGTAGAACTAAAATTGTTAAATAATAGCCGTGCTATAAGGAAAGTCACCTTTGCCCACTGGTTGGGGCTGCCCCTCCCCCCTCATCCTAATAGTATGATCGGTGCAAAACGAAAATTAAGATATTTCATTAGACCATGATTGATCGACCCTGTCTATCTCACAGGGTGGATAGAGAGGTCCGATCGACATCAGGCATCAAAGTTTCAATTTCCAACGGTCAAATGTTGACATGAGAATGGTGCAAATTATGTTTTTCGTTGACTGTTAATGTAACATTTATAAAAATAAGTAATTGTATGTGAAATAACGTCTTCATATGTTTGGTTCTGAAACTGTCTTTTCATTACACAAAATATACGCAAAAGTACGTGCTTCCCATTAGAGTGTTGACGCTTAGTGTTTTGATGAAAATAATCATGCGTTTTATTATACTTCTACCTTTGCATGGTTTAAGCAAGAGACAAGTATAGGCAATTTAGTATATGGACCCATTATTCAAGGATTCAAAGATCGCAAACGTTTCAAATACTTAGCAAGTGAAAACACATTTGTTTTAACGTTTTACAGCTAAAAAATCCGCATTGTCGTTAAATATTTAGTTAATCTCTGTCTCTGTATTAAACAGAAACAATTTTCAACATATTTTTTACTACGCATTAAATTCCCGGAGTAGTTTTGTACGACCCTAAATGAGAACCTGGATTTTCATAAATTTCGAATATTTAAAATTGGAGAAACATAATTTTTGTATAGGGAATTGGTAGATTAAGATATTTTTTCAAAGAATTGTTACTCAAAAATGTGAGATTTCTTATTTGTTGCCTTATGATTAGTTTAAAAAAAATTCCTATTAACTTATTTTCAGACAATTTCAGTGAAAAAAAGCATCTTTATTATACTCAGGAACAATAATCCTAAGGTTTTGCTTCCAAGAATATTCATGATAATCATATAAATGCATTTTTAATCAATTATGTTAGTCAATTATCAAAAATAATGTAATTCGAACCACAAACGTATTCCTCAAATTAAAACTTTTTGCAGATTCTATTACACAGGATCACAAATCCAGGAAAAATTACCCTAACAAACTCACGTATCCTATATATATTTTTGGTCGCTGAATCTGAATTCGTTGAGCATTTATTTTCAACATGTCAGGATTTTTTGTATTTGATCTCCATGAACCACAAATATTTGAATCCTACATCTAAAAACCTTAAACATAAATACCAAAGATTTTTAAATTCTAGATCAACTTTTTCGCTCTCCACCTCAACTCTTTCCGCTCTGTTTGTTTCGTGCTATACATCTTTGACCCACATACCATTAACCTTCAAAACCTAGAACTACAAACTCAAGGCACAAGTACCATACATGTTCAAATCCTAGATCCACATATCCTTTCTCCTTCTCCCTTCTCCCATTCCCTTTCCCTACTAAATCACACTTTCTTTATACTTCTTTGATCCTCAAAAACCATAAAACTACAAACATTAGAACTAGAAACTCAAGATATGAGTGCCATAGATGTTCTTTTCTACTGCGCTCTCTTCCTCTAGATAAAAAAAATCATAATGTTACAATTCCTAGACGTACTAGTTTGTCTTTCTTCCACTTTCGTCTTTCCTTTTCATTTATCCCAATCAATGTTCTTTTTACTTCTCACCCTAACATACCGTAAATCTGCATACCTTAAATCTATACACATAAAAACCCTAGCTATAGAAGCCCAAGACCCAGAAACCTCCTTCTCTTAGCGTTTTCTTTCTCCTAACGTTCTCCCTATCGCCATTTCCCCTTTCTCTTCATTATAATTCATATACTAGTTGAAGGATATAAGCATATATGATTTTTTGTCAATGATCAGTACGTTAATGGTTAGTGGAGAAGAAGGAGGAAAAGAGAAGCAAATATATGAAAAGAATATAAGAGGAAGAGAGAGAGAGAGACTGTTTATTTATTCGTATTTAGAGTTTCTTGGTTTACAATTTGATCCACAAACCATAAAGCTACAAACCTTAGAACTGCAAACTCTAAGCACAAGTACTATACATGTTCAAAGCTTGGAACTACACATCCTCTCTCTCTCTCTCTCCCATCTACCCCCTACTCCGCCCTCTCACTATTGTGCTATACTTATTTAACCCATAAACCATTAGCCTACAAACCTTAGAACTACAAATCGACCATTGACAAAAAAATCATATATGCTCATGTTCTTGACATAGTATACGATTCTTAAGGAAAATAAGGGGAAAGGGCGATCAAGAGAATGTTCGGGGAATTAGGTTTTGTGGGTCTAGGGCGTGTGCACCTAGGATTTTTGTGTTGGGATTTATGGTATGTAGATTTACGGCGTGTAAGGGCGAAATAAAAAAAGAATATCGATTGGTGGTAAGTGAAATAGTGAGGCGAAAGTGGAAGAAAAACGAACTATTATGTCTAAGAATTGTAGAAATATGATTTTTGTATCTAGAGGAGGAGAGATTAGTAAGAAAGGGTGAAGGGAGGGACAGAAACTTGTATCTTGATTTTTTAGTGCTAAGGTTGGTAGGTTAATGGTTTGTGGCTCAAAGAAGTATAGCACAAGACAGACAAGGTGAAAAGGGGCGAGAGGGAGAGAAAAAATGTTGATCTAGGCTTTAAAAATCTATGGTATTTATGTCCAAAGTTTTTAGATGTAGAAGTTGAACATTAATGGTTTGTGAAGACCAAAGATGTATATAGGCAGAAAAATGGGTTAGGAAAGGATGGAGAAGGTAAGAGAGAGACAGTTTTTAGTGGGTTTAAAATTTGTAGATGCAGTGTTTTTGTGTGCAGAGCTTGCACAAATAGAGTTTGTAGGTCTTCGGTTCGCGAAATTCAAAGGGGTAGATCAAGGAAAGTAACGAAGGTGTGAGGAAAGTGGGGGTGGGCAAATTTGTGGATCACGGGGGTTGTAGGTTTGGTGTTTGTGGGATTTTAGGGGTTTGTGGTTATGTAGTTTGTTGAATTTTTAATTTCGAGGATGAAAATTACGTGTATTTGAGCTGTATCAGGTTTTTTCATATGAAAAAATCGATTTTCTGCCATTGTTTGCGATTGACGGTAAATCCTGACTTGCTGGAGATAAATACTCAGTGGATTTGGATTTAGTGGCACAAAAAATACATATAGGACACGTGAGTTTGTAATCTTCGACTCCATAACTGTTGCTGTAAACTAGTGCTTTAAGACGAAAATATATTGTTTCTTTGGAAAAACTGTCAACAGAAATATTTGTTTATTGACATTTTCACTGACAGTCGCAAAGATTTCCACATAATTCCTAGCATCCAGTTTTTAACTCTCTATTTACTTATTGTCCTATGCCTTATTAAAACAGTGCTTCAACGGTTTTTAGATTAAAAAAAGATCGGCGCAATCCAGAAATAAAAAAACAAGGAAAATTGCAGATATTTTCGAGATGATTATATTTCTTTATGCTATCTTGAATAGTACCCTGTATACAGGCACAAAAATGACCGAAAAATTGAATTTTTATTATTTCAAGAAGAATTTTTAACAGATAAAACAAGAACATTTATTCTATCACTTGATGAATCATTTAAAAAATAATATATAAAAAAATAATCAGACTATGTATACGACATCATTCTCAGTTTACATTACAAATTAATTATTTGATTTTCTTAAGATGAAATAATAATACACGTTCAAGAAGAATTAGCCAACACTGAATAAACTATTTAACGCAAAATGAAATAGATGATGTAATCTGTACCCGAGCTTCACAAATAAGCCATGTTAGTTATTAGATAAGCTATGTTAGATGGAAGGGAATACAAACATTTCAGAATAGTATACATGCAAGAAAAAAGAAGCTGTTCATTTAGTTGGCTGGTACTAAAAATCAAACAAAGATCAGTTTTTTGTATTTTGATATAATCATGATCATTGATGCTGTGGTCGTCAGCTTAGTTGTTACTCTTAATTCTATTGGTAAGTATAAAATAAATCAGTATCATCCCTCATGCTACTTAGGGATCATAGAAACATTTTTGGAACCTGCTTCTTAAATAAATTCGTTAAATGACGAGCTTGCTCACACTTAGTGTGTCATCATAATTAGCCAAAGTTTCCTTTCTCACTATGCCGCCTGTAAAGGGCCAGAAAATACTTTTCTTCTTCTTTAAACTCATTTATCTAACCGGGGATCTAAAGTGGCGAATGAAACATTTTCGGAAGTTTAAAGAACAATTTTTGATAATTTTCAAATGATCAAAACACACAGTATATTTTAAATTAGATAGGGCAAGTAGGAGGTAATAATCTTTGGGCATTTAAATTAATCAACAGAGACGATTTGGAAACGTGGGAAAGAAAATAAGACCGGCAACCCTAAGTAAAATAGTTAATAGATAGATTAATAAATTAATATATATTATATTTCAAATTTTTTAATTATTTAGTTTACATAAGTATTTCAGTATTCCTCTTTCTAGATGATAACTAAATTTAATTCACCATAGGCCTAAAGTTTCAAGTTAATTTCCGATAAATAATTACTCCGTTATGCTGGGCGCTTTTCGGTCTTGTTTTATTTCATGGTTGCTTTTTCATTTGTGTGCAAATCTCCTTTTCCTAAAATTTAATTCCTCGTCTGGGACGTGATCTTGTTCCCGGGATTCGTCTTTTTTAGATATGGTTGAATACGCTACCAATACACTCTTACAGACCTATCGGAGGTCTTCAATTTCTTAGTGCTCACTAGCTCGAGGTGGTATCTTCCTCTCACACCAAAAAGTGGTATCAACCGCCAGGACGGATGTTCCGAACTTTCCACGTCCTATCGTCGAATTTTAATATAGTTTAAACACTTTAGGGTCGTCGTTCGACAAGACGAGTCTTGTTGTTGCTAATTAAAGAAAAAAAGGCGTCCGCGAAAGAGGCCCCAGTACAAAGAAGACACGTTACTACCTTGGGCGGGTGGCTCCGCGGGAGGCACCCACCAGATCTTTCAAAAACTTTCTTTATGGACGGCCTCTCGGCCTGGTAGTCTTTTCTTCAGCCGCAAAGGACTTAACAGGTATACATGAGCCAACCAGAAATCAATACGAGCAATATCGGTCTATGGCAAGTGTAGACGCCTTCCTCGAGGAAAAAAGGCAGAACCAGTCTGACCCGACCGCAAACCGCACTGCCGCTTCATTAGCCAAGTAAAGTCACTACTCCCCTCCTTCAAATCGTCCTTCCGACGAGTAGGTTAATTCCCCCCCCCCCCCCCGCTGATAGGCTTTACAACATTTCGGTAACCTATATCAAATGTGCAACTTTTGCTTCATCTTTCTAGAGCATTTTTATCTTATCAGTTTGACTTAGATTTGATACTTAGGGTTGCGTGTCGTAATTAATATATTGTATTGTTATTAATACTTGACTTGTGATGATGATTGTTTACATAAATTCTATTAACAAGCCCTCGAAAGTTCTATTTTAGATTGAAGAGTTTAAAGCGTAACTTTGATGAGGCTTTATTAAAAACCCACTATGTAATAATATGTAAGAATATTCCTAATTTTTGTTCTTTTAATAGAAATAGCATCAGGTATGCCGCCCAAAGAAAAGGACTTTTTGTCACTTGTGGGGACGTCTACTGAACGTGCAAATGATAAAGGTAGTCCTAGTTTTTCGGAAAACGATCATCCCATAAAACAGTTATTTAATATATGGACAATTCTTTAAGAAAATCTAATTCTCTGTTCCTTTTTACAGAACTAGGTTCACAATTGAATTTGCCACCAATTGGCGCACCCCTTTCTCATATTCGTGGCTCCTCACCTTCTTCCTCCTCTTCTACTTCATCTGACAGGCTTCGTTCTCTTGAACTTTCTCTTCTTCCTAGCATACCTAATTCTCCTGAAAGGGCTCGACATCCAACATCGCCTCATCTTCGTGCCAGGTCCAGGTCTCCTTCTTCTAGTCATCCTCTTAGCCTCTTTATGTTAAAACCTGAAGAACTTCGATTTATGCGGCTTATCCCACACTTTAATTCGTCAAGGATATTTAAAGTTTGCAGATACACTTTCCCTGTCTGTGAACAAATTCACTTGAAGGGAGATCGTAGTGTCAGTATACCCATTCCAACCAAAGAACAAACAGTTCTAACAACAAACAATGGTGACGTTTATGCAATATTACAGCTAAATAATACAGTGCTTCGTGGAATATATACACATAACGGTATGAGTTTGACACGTGCTAAAATTAACATGCATAGCGGCAAGGTTTCCGAACTGACAGAAAGTGAAATACGGGAAACTCCCTGTGGTCTCCGACAGAGAATCGTGAAGAATTTTGAGGTGATACGTCTTAGCCACGCCTAAATCCCAATTATGAACACCGCTAATTCAATGTTAGATAATATAAAACTACAGTGGAAAATTGTTTGTGATCGAAATTCAGATCAACATTTTAAAAGTAACAGGAAATTATAATGAAAGGTCTTATCATTCTAAAAGCTTAAACCTTTCTCTAATGCCCAAGTCCATTTTTATTAATACAGATAAAATAATTTTTTCATCAGTTTTTAACAATAAAGAACATTTTAATACTCAATTCCTTGCTTTATATTTAATGTTTTATTGTCACAAAACAAATATCGCACTGCTCGATGATTACATATATTAAACTTTTCCATAAGACGGCGTCAAATGTGAAATCAATATAAATTTTAATGGTTTCCAATAAATATACCTTTAATCAAAACCAGTTTATCGAGTGAAAAGTATCAGGTGAAATCATTATCATTTTGCAAAACATCATGACATCTAAAATTCGCGGCACAAATATAAAACTGTTTAAAATTGATCAATTTTAAATACAGCTGAGTTCATCCTATAAGTATTAGTTAGGGCGACTTTGTATAGGCTCGTGTCATCATTTGTGCTTCACAGTGCAATTTTTAATATTTTCGCTCTCTCCTAGTTGTTGAAAATTATAAATTCATCATGTAGAAGTAAGTTTAAATATTAAAATACTCCTAATAAGGTGGCATACCTTTTGCTTTGTCAAACTATTTACCAAATACCTTCACCTATATTGTGACAATTTTTTAAATAGAATTTCGAATAGAGTCGCCAACAAAAACACGTAAAAAAGTGAATGGTTTACTGCTTACTTTTTAAATTCGAATTCTTACCTTCTAAAACATTTTCCTTGTCCAGAAATAATCATAAATTCGATAAGTTTCACTGAAACGTCTACAGTTGGAAATCTAACAGAAAAATGAGAATTTCCCGTATCTAGAATGCCCCCCCAAAAAGATTTTCATTCCAGCGCCACTAAAGGGACGGTTTCCTTCTACCGAACATACTTGACAATGCTATACGGCGCTTGAGAGTGTATGAATTAGCGCGCGCGTCACGTGACTCTGACATTATTAAAAATCGGACTAATTTAATATTAAATTACCCAAGAGATAAATCCGAACTGAGAAGTAACTTGAAATACCAAGCAGCGCAAATCAACTTATTTGGAAAAGTAGCAAATCTATCTTGAAATAACGAATATAATTTAATGATTGACGAAGCTCTATTAGAACTAAATGGTAGTTTAGACAGCCAGGAATATTCATTTTTAAAGTTAGATAGTCTATTAACTAATGGCAAAAGGGAAATAATTCACCTCAACATAATCTGCGCAATTAATTTGTTTAATACATTACGCAAACAAAAACATGTAACAAATTTTCCCGTGCCCTTCGGAGAGCTAATTTTCTCTACATTAATCGATATTAGCCAGATAGCAATAAATTTAAAAATTGAAGAACGTTAATTATTTTTAACATTCCTTTACTGGAAGAAAAATTGTGTAACTTAATTAGAGCCATACCAATACCTCAGATAGGATGGTTTTATAACTCTCTAATTATACTAAAGATTCATTTGATATTGCAGGATATACTGGTTTGGGGTTAATTGGTTTTTTGATAGCTTATAAACAAGGTATTGTAACAGCATTACTGAATACTTTCAAATGATAATTAAAAACTGTTCTTATACACATCGTAGCTTCGGGAATAATGGAAATACGAGACATGTTACCCAGGTACAACTGGAGACATCTGTCAGCCGAGAATCTTGAACAAATGTACCTAAACGAAAGTGAGACGATGGTCGTGGGGGCTAAAGCGTAGGCTTTGGACCCACTCCTTCGGCTTGTGGGTTCGATTCCCGCCTCGCACTCTGGAAGAGTCTCGGTGGCCCATGCGGTGAACACTAGCCTAGCAAGGGAGTTGTTCATCTCCGGAGAGTCGTGGGACCGGTACCTCTAGAGAAAAAGGTTTTCTCTAAGTACTTAAGGCTGTTGCTCTTGGTGGTTCGGAACCCACCTTAAACTGTAGGTCCCCCTTCCACCACCAAGGAAGTGTGTGGAGGGTGTGTAAAGGAATAAAGAAGGTATAAGAAAAATGTAAACCCTTAGGGGACACATTAGAAGCTTCCACTGAACTAATGTACCTAAACGAAAGGTTAGGAGAACCTTTTGAACTCATGCAACCGGGAAAAGCAATGCGACAAAAGGTTAGTTATAATCCTCGCGAGCGAACCGTTAGGTCGCACTGCCTAATAAAGAAGTCGGGCATTTCTGGTATTACTTTTAATAAGGTGAGCAATGCAAATGGTTAATTTCCATTTATAAAATTTAAATAAACTTAACTTCAGTTTTTGAAGACAGAGCTTCCTAATCGAACATCACTTTTGCGTTCCTTTATCCTAGTATTGATAAGCCTGCCAGTCTGTTCCACATAATTTATCGTACAGATCAAGTCGGGCAAAATATTACTCGAAACAAAATTGCATTAATCAAAATCTTAGTTGACAGAGCTCTAGGTTTGTCCCATTGTTTATTTCGAACCGGAAATTTGAATATTGTTATAAATCTCTTTATTCTAAATCATTACCCACAAAAGTTAATTGATAGACATATCTCGATTAGAATTCACCAAATCAAAAACAAACAGAGTGATATTTTGCTCGCAAATTATAAGAAAGCGTTAAAGGAATATAGATCATTTAATACTGTGGTGTTGTCTACAAAATCACTTGGAGGTTCTGTAAGATGAATTACGTGCGACAGACTGGCAGATTTCTTAATACTAGGATATAGGGACACAAAAGTGATGTTTGTTTAGGAGGCTGTCATAAAAGTGCTCTTGCTAGACATACAGAGGGATTTATTGATGTTGAAAATGAGTTTGACTGGGATAAGGTTAAAATTTTGCATAGTGAAAGTAATGAGAGAAAGAGGGAATTCATGAAATTGCTCAAAGAGAGAGCATTAGTTGTTCGTTGCTGTCAATGTCCTACCTTCTTACATTTTTCTTGCCTTGATAAGGGCATTTGTATGAATATCGAAACGTTGTTAATGTTACTTTTATTTATTTTTTATTTGTATTTTCGATTTTCTTGTGTTGTAATTTGATTAAATTAAAAAGAAAAAAGGCGAAAGAAAGAAAAAAAGAAGAAAGGGGATGTGGTTGGTTGTCTTCTCATTTGGATCAACGATGATGACGGTAATAAGGTTTGGATTTCTAGCAGGTACTCAAGTGGTTATTTTCTTCTTCAGACAAAATTTTTCATAATTTTTATTGCATGTAACAAACACATATTTATTTTACGAGCCTCATTTTGCGAATTAAATGTTTTATAATATGATTTTTGAACGTCTAATATTCATGCCAAACATGATTGTTATCGAAAATTATAATTTTTGGTTTTCTGTAATACCTGAAGTGAAAGTAGCATAAGCTGCAATATTTCTTGTATCAATTCATAATTGAAATTGTATAATATAAAAAATTTGATTATTTAATTTTCTAGATTAACCGAAATTTGTTGAGTGTATTTGTCATTCATTCGAAAACAGTTCTTTTATCAGAAAAATTAAAAAATCTTTTCGTTTAAACGGTTTCGAAAATTGCCAGAATAAAGTCAAAACAAAAAGGTGTCTTAGTTTTTTCAATGCCCTTGTTATTTCGCGGAGTATTAAATTGTAATAAATAATATTGAACATTAGGCGATTTTTTATTTTTTCTTTAGTTTTTAGGCTTGCACAGTAATTGAATTTGCAAACATAATTTTTTTTAAAGTTATACTTCTGCGGAGTGGCCCCGCTGCCACATAAATTTTTTAAAATTTATACAATATTATTTATTTCTTGTGCCACTTTTATTATTTTAAGTTTATTTATTTCTTCTTTCTTGTCGATCTAAAAATTTAAATTATTTAAACAATTATTTATTTCCAAAAATATATAAAATAATCGTATTTTCTGATTGAAATTTAATAATTTGTAATTTTTTATTTACAACTTTTCTAAAAATTGAGCCAGAGTTGTCCAATTTTTCAAGTTGGTTTTCTAAACTACTTTTTGTTAAATCAATACATAATTTTCTATTAACTTATAACAAATCTCTATTTTTTAAAAGAATTTTTATTTTCCCAAGTATTTTTTCGACAACTTAAAGAAATTTGAAATAAAATAGAAGTATTATTATTACTAGTTTTTAATTGTTTAAAGAAATTTCATTTGTTTTAACAACTATTTCTCCAAAATTAATTTTTCCATCGCCTTTCCTGAATTAAACATAAAATATTTTTTCTTGATGTTATTCAAATCGAGTATTGATTGTTTTGTCGCACTATTGAATCAATCATAAAAGTCATAATAAAATTTAAATGATAAAAGTGCATTTTTTATTGCTTTCTTTATATTTTTACAATCTTCACTGTGATTATATTATAAAAAATACATAAACCAATGCAAATTATGATTCAATTTTCAACATTTTCTCTGAACAAGATTTATGAAGGCAAAGTTCTTTACTTTAGGTCATTTATATTAATTAAAATAATAAAAGCATTAATTAAGTTAACTTTGCACAATTAATACAATTTATCTACAACTATTTGAATAATAAAACGCATAAAAGAAGCCAATTTCGAAATTAACGAACCAATTGAAAATTAGTAAAATATAAAACGTTTCAAACTCAAGAGCATGAAACAATTATTGGACAAAAAAATTCAGTACTTCATCACGCCGAATTCACGTAACTTTTTTGCGCGATTCAGAATCTCGACATCTCCCCTTCAAGAAAACGCATCAGAAGTTAAAAAATTTGAGCAAATTATATTGGTTTAAATAGTTAACAAGTTAATACATTGTTTATACACTTCACAGTTATAAAAATTGTTATATGTGTTCTATTTTATTTTATTTTTCCTGAGGTTATCGAAAAAAAAACTGCTAGAGCAAACAAGAATTGTTTAAAGAAATAGAGATTTATTAAAAATGAGAATAAATAAATCAAACTTATATAGTTACACAAGAGAAAGTAGTTTAGGATACTAATTTGCAACAAATTTGACATCTTTGGATTAATCATTGAAAATTTTGTAAATAGACAATAATGAATTGTTTAAATGATGATATAATGTTTTAACCAAAATTTAATACTCCCTGCAATTACCAACCACTACATTTCAATAAGAAAATACGATTATTTTTTGACTTTTTGGGAATTAATACTTGTCTAAATAATTTGCATTCATTTAAACAATTAAACATTGTTTAAAGGTCATGTGCTTAAAATACGGCGTGCAACAACTAGATTTAGTTTTCTTCTAGCGAATTTGGCAGCCGTTTGAAGCGCCTTAATACTGGGCCTATTTAATACAATTTGAAAAAATAAACAAAGTGCTGGCCATATACAGGGTGGACACGCTGGGGCTTACATACATGGTGAGTTGAATGCTACCCGAATTGCACAACAGCAAAGGAGAAGCCATTATACAGGGGTATTTTTATATTTCGCGCCTTTAAAGTTGCATTCGGATTGTTCATTCGGCCAAGTCACTCCATCTTTGGATGGAGTTTATAATAACTTCCATGGTTGCGTTCGAAACTTCAAATGGTTATGTCCAGATTCACCTGTTTACCCTAATCACTGTCGGAAAATGTAGGCCACGTCAATTTAAATTTTACGCATGTAATATTTAATTCATTTTATTTGAAACCATGGAAACTATCATAAATTTGATCCGAAGATGCACGGACTTGACCGAATGGCCGATCCGAATGAAACTTTAAAGGCGCGAAATATGAAAATACCCCTGTATAATGGCTTCTCCCCTGCTGTTGTGCAATTTGGGTAGCGTTTAACTCGCCATGTGTGTAAGCCCCAGCGTATCCACCCTGTACGTTCCGTTGTACAGACAGGGTGAGGAAAATGTATGGGATTCCCTGAAAATCTCAGAGGGTTGGTCGTAAAAAAAATTGTTAAGGTCAGGTCTTATGTAACATTCAACAAGAAATCTAGTGATGATCTTGGATTTGACCTTGTACCTCACCTTCAACGTCATTTCAAGGTCAACTTTTTTTTTAGTGGGAACCCATACTTTTGATATCGGCAATCGAAAGAACGTGAAATTTCACTTTAAAATATGCTTTGAGGTTCCCATACGTTTCCTCACCCTGTATATCTTAATGAGTCCCGTAGCTCATTGATCAGCCTCTGGACTCATAGTTGGAATCACCGGTTAGAGTTCCGAAGACTCAATATTTTATTAATTTTTTAAACGACCTTGACCACAAATTAAGGCCAACTGACACGCATTCAGGTCACGCTGGCTCAATTCGTTTCAGCGAATCAGAAAGCAGAATCAGGCGAATTTAAACATCTCAGTTCTCCGCAATCCGCCTTTTTTTACTAAAAGATTGTCTCTTCCTTCCTCACCCTTGAACCAAATAAGTTTTTGAAACAAATAAGAAATGGTACGTTGCAAATACAGAACACCTCTTATTACCCTTGTATCTCTTACTAGCTCTCGCAGTCTCTCATTGGAAGTAACAAAGTCAATCCTAATGTGTTTATCGTCTCTCCAACCAGGGGTACAAATGGATTATTTTATTCATAAACTAAGTATTTAGAATAAATAAGCCTTATTATAAGCATTAGCTGAATAATCTGTCTCCGTTGATATTTGTGTTAGCATCGCCAAAATTACCTAGCACTTCTTTTATAGCCTCGCGTTGATGTCTTGCCCAATTCATATTGCCCATTGAAATGATTTTTTTCCCATCTTTACAAGTACTTATAATATCATATAAGGTGTCTCAGAAGGCGAATTTTAACTTGTTTCTTTCGCCATCAACTAGGGCGTGGAAGAATATGATGAATATTTTTCTGATTCTCACTTTCACTCTAACCTACAACAATCTAGGAGATACAATGTTAAGCCCCTTAAAATCCTGTTCTTCTATCTCATTTGCAAATAGACCGACCCCTTGGCAACCATGTGATTCGCTATCCACTTCTGATAACAGTTCGGGTCCGTGCTTTATCATCTCTTTTCCCATCATTATACTTTGACATCGCTTTTTCTTTGTTTTGAATAAACATAAAATATAGTTTAAAAACTTTTATTATGAATTTCCCTAAGTGTATGTCCAGCGACCAACCTAATGCGAAAAATGTATTTTACGAGGAAAAAGCATGTTTAAATTGATTAGCCCATTCGTCGTAAGGTGGAGAGTCCATTCATCACGCCAGTCCCACCCAACTTTAGTCAATTGGGGGGGAGGGGGGGGGGGGGGGGGGGGGGGGTATGGGAGAGAACTGAAACTCACTAGTTTAAATTTTTAAAAAAATAAAATTATTAATTGTAGTTGAAAATTGATTTCCGGGCTTAAAAATTTTACTGTTTTGTTGATAATTATTTAATTTTTTTTGGTAGATCACATAAGCACACGAGAAAAAAAGTTCTAGTTTACCAGACGAGATAAGCATTTCTATACGTTTTTGGGGTCGCTAAATCTGAATCCAAGGTTAGTTTGACTCGGCATTTCGTTCCCAACCTGACAAAAAATCATGAAAGTCGAAACATTCATGGAAATACCCAGAAAGCAAAGCAGTTCTATGTTTTCAGGGTGGCTAACTCCAAATTTAAAGGTTACTTGACTTGTCTGGGTAAAATTTTTCTTTTCTTTTATTTTCGAAGGACCCATTCAGGAGATTTTTGGAACGTTTCGCCCCTTTTTGAACTACATCTCTTTGCAATGTCCAACAGTAATCTGCTAACAAATTCACATCCCACCATCCCTGATACCTAGGTTCCATATCCTTTATGTCTTGATGGAATCTTTCTCTCAGCTCCTCACACTAATCCTCCAAATGCATTGGGGAGCAATTTATGTGAGAATCTCAGAAATGCAACTTCAGGTTCATCAAAAAACCAAGCTTTCTAAAGTTTTTTATCAGATCAGCTACTATTTTCTTGTAGATTAAATTTGTCAAATTCGGAAGATGGAAGTACCAAGACGCAGACTCTTATTCAAACACCTGTTTGTCGCGAACCTAACGATCATGACACTGATTGTTACTTTTGCTTATGCAAAACAGGAGGCTTTTCTAAAATGTATTTAAAGAAGATCGTTTACCCTGATATAAAAACTATTATACCAGCCAAGATTGGTATTAGAAATCACTCTGAAAACAAAAGTGACCGATCAACTCACGAATCAATGTATACTGACGATCCTAATGCAACTGAAGATTCTTCTTGGGAAGAATGAGATGATGAAAGTTCTAAATTTTTTGACCAAGACGGATTAGACGATTTTATACGTGACCTTTATCTTCCAAAATATAAAGCTTCAACTACACTGAAAGAATCTTATGATACTTTCCAATTACTCCTGATAAAAATAAAATACAATATCCATAATTGGCTTATTTGTGGTGACTTCAAAATGATAAATCTTATATTAGGTTTACAATCAGGAAACATTAAATAGCCTAGTTTTCTTTGCCTTTAGGACAGTCGTGCAAGGGATGAACATTGGATAACGGAGAAATGGCCAGACAGATTAGAGTGGACAGTTGGTCAGTATAATGTTGTTTATGAAAGTCTTGTTGACAGAAAGAAAGTATTGTTGCCACCACTCCATATAAAATTAGGGTTAATGAAACAATTCGTGAAAGCCCTAAACACCGAAGGAGAATGTTCTAATTATATCAGATCTACATTTCCGCATTTAAGTGATGCCAAAGTTAAGGAAGGTATTTTTGTTGGGCTTGATATAAGAAAACTTATCAAAGATGATGACTTTATCAAAACCATGCAATCTAATTTAAAGGATGCATGGTTGTATTTCAAAGATGTTGTAGATAATTTTTTAGGGAACAATCGAGATCCAAAGTTTAGAACTATTGCATCTAGTATGTTAAAGAATTTTGAAAGATTCGGTTGTTTGATGAGCATGAGATTACATTTTCTAAAATCTCATTTGGATTATTTCCTAGAAAATGTTGGAGCATTCAGTGAAGAAATGGGCGAAGGCTTTCATCAAGACTTTCACCAAAAAGACCAACATTATCAAGGTCGATGCAATGTAAGAATGATGGTCGTCTATTGCTGGTCTTTGCAAAGAAATGATAATAACCCTACTAGTCATAAACGAAAGTATGTATCTTCAACGATCGTTTGACATGAAGCGCGAACGTTTCCATGAGAAAACAAGCAATTAGTTTCACCTTCATTGGACTTGCAATCGTAATTCTTGCCTCAACTAGCTGGACAATCGAAATTCTTTCCTTGATTTG
The DNA here is from genome assembly GCF_010883055.1 of Belonocnema kinseyi. NCBI lineage: Eukaryota > Metazoa > Arthropoda > Insecta > Hymenoptera > Cynipidae > Belonocnema > Belonocnema kinseyi. Next base: position 206,118 of record NC_046662.1, on the reverse strand, counting down.
CTAGGCTATCTAAAGTCTTGCCTTAATTGGCTAGAAAATATTAAGTATTTTCTTGCGTAGCTGGAAAATCCGAAGTCTTGCCTTAACTGAATGGGCAATCGTAAGCCATTCCTTGAATGGCTAGGCAATCTAAAGTCTTGCCTAAATTTACTGGAAAATATTAAGTACTTCCTTGCTTATCTAGACAATCCCAAGTCCTGCCTTAACTGGCTGGGAAATCGTAAATCTTGCCTTGACTGGCTGGCCGATTCAAAGTCTTGTCTTTACTGGCTGTACGATCAAAAGTCTTGCCTTTATTGGCTTGGAAATCCAAAGGTTTGCCATAATTGGCCGGGCAATCCAAACTCTTGCCTTAATTGGCTAGAAAATATAAAGTACATTCTTGCTTAGCTGGACAATCCCAAGTCCAGCCTTAAGTGGCTGGAAAATATTGAGTCTTGCCTTAGTAAGCTGGAAAATCCGAAGTAAATTTACAATATTGAATGAGATTTAGGATTAGATATCTTGAAAACCTGACGTACAGGAGAAATTTTGAGTTCATATTTTGATTCAGCGCATCAAAATCCTTCGGAAATGTTTGGTCTGCTTTCTGGCTTTTGTCAAATTCTATCGGCCTGTGTTATTTTTCTTCTGAAACCTATAACGTCATTCATGAAAAAGTAACCATCCTTTTGATGCAATAGATCTTTACACAAGGTAGGTTTGTTAAATTTCATGTCCTTAGAATGTCTGCCAAATCGTAATGATGTAACATCTAAGAAAAAGCTGCACATATTTCGTGTGGCATCCATCTTTCGTACAGTCTGTCAAGTTAAAGCGTGGGTGGCTTTACTCGCAGTCGGTAAGGTGTATCGACATGATTTTGGTGTCAAAATATTAAGAAGAGCTCCCTCTTTCATGCTTTTTGATTTAACATTCACTTTGCTTTCAATTCTCATCTTGTTATGTAGGTGAATAGGTGCAATCTCCCAAACCCATGTTTCGAGAAACAACCCCAGAGATGCACTTTTACCGGATGATTTACAGTCCGCTGCACTAATCTTGAGGTTGAATCTGTCCAGGCATGTGATGACGTCACGTAACCCCAAACAGAAGCCTCGTCGGTGAATAGTACCTCGTCCCAATCTCGATCAACATTTTCCTGGGCGGCCCACGCAAGTCGCTTTTCGATGTGCTTTTCACCAAGCAATGGTTTTTTCATTGTAGGGCGAAA
>NC_046662.1:185241-204805 GCF_010883055.1 Belonocnema kinseyi | reverse complement strand
AGGGAGCTCTTCTTAATATTTTGACACCAAAATCATGTCGATACACCTTACCGACTGCGAGTAAAGCCACCCACGCTTTAACTTGACAGACTGTACGTTATTTTAAGACCAAAAGAATCCTGATGAATTTTTTTAATTTTCGCAGAAATTGTTCTTCGATATGTTCGGGGCTGGTCCTTGCTACATATGTAGCAAAAGGCAGTAGTGTCTTTGTTGCATGTATGTTTCGAAAGAGAAACTGGAAATTTCTTGTTTAAAACTGCGACATGTGTTAAGAAAAACCTGCGTGTGAGGGATCCTGGTCCGACCGCAGGAGAGTCTACCGTCCTAGGGGTGATAACTCTCATACCTTCCTAGGCCTCAGTAAGAGAGATTTCCAATTTTACGTAGACTATGTCAATTCGTCGTCGGGCACAGTATCTGTTAATGCATCAGGCTTTTGTGCTACCGACTGATAGCCATGCTCAAAGAATCAATAAAAAGTTTTATGTACCGGACGCTGAATACAAAACAATTTATGCCGAGAACATTTTTCAGTATTGTCATTTGTTTTGTTTAGGTTATAAGTGAAATGCGACCTCACCGAGTCAAATGACCTTTATATTAGGATTCAGCGACTTTAAAGACATATAGCCCCTTTGCTTTCCGGGTATTTCCATTAACGTTCCAACTTTCATCATTTTTCTGAGGTTAGGATGGAAATTAGACCTGACCGAGTCAAACCAACCCCGGATTCGGATTAGGCGACCTCAAAAACGTATAGAAATGTTCATCTCGTCTGGTAGACAAGACCTTTTTTTCTGGTCCCTGTGACAATTAATCTTCTCGGCTCAACATACATTCCTTTGTGAAAATCAAACTAGTTTATTAAAAAGTTGTTCTTTTAATTGAAAATTCACTTTCTTTGTTAAAAATTACCACAAATATGTTGAAAATGTACTTCTTTCATTGACGATTTATTATTTAAACCAATAACGCATCAAATATGCCACTTTTCCAATGGTTTTGTCAGCGGCTTTGTTCACTACGAAAACTTTTTAACAAAATTTCAACATAATTATTTCTGATATAAAATTCTCTATTCAAATATGTTACTAAAATTTCGAAAAAATGCAATCCTAAAATTTTTGGGTAAAGGCCAAAAATTCTTTGTTATTTTTAGAACTTTTACGATTATAAGATCTTTAATTCTTTTTTTATTAAAAATTCATACGCCGGTGTTTTCAAGGTCGCTGATCACGAATCTGCAATCAGAGTTCTTAATTTCAAGATAGCGGATCCAATATGGTGGTCCTATATATAGAATTTTATAGGATTTAAATAATATTTCATATTTTTGTCTCGATATTAGATCCTCCATCTTGAAATCAGAAAATCTTATGACAGATTCATGATAAGCGACCTAAAAAGCACCCGCATATGCATTTTCATGATAATATAATGAAAGGTCTCATTATTTGCAAAAGTGCTTAAATTGTACCGATGATTTGTCTTTTAGCCACCATATTGGATGTCGCCATTTTGATTTTCGCGGAACCTATCCATGTAATTTCAAGGTTAGGATCCAATGCTACGATTTATTCATGATTGCGTGAATTATAAAACCATAATTTCTTTGTTGAAATTTAATGTTTTTTACATTCTCATCAGAGAAGATGTTAGATTTTTGTAAAATTTGACCCCCCTAGCTTTTGTCAATTGTACACGTTTTGAGACCCCTTAAATCTGAAAAACAGGTTTTTACGAATGGGTCTGTCCTACTGTGTGTGCGTGTGTGTGTCTGTCGATTTTTAGTTTGTCAGCGCGAATACTTTCGAAAGAATTTACAGATTGGATTGGCCTTTGGTGTACCCTTATAGTGTCCTAAAATAAAGGTCAATGGTGTTAGCCAGCCATTTTGGATGAACACACGAAAATGAAAATTATAAGCTAAAGAACGCACGATATTCCAAAAAGTCGAGAAAAGAAAACTATTGCCTTTTAAATGCCGTACAAGATTATGATAACAAGTTTTTGATTTTGCTCGAAAAATCGAAAATTAAAATTCTGACAGCATTCAAAAATGATGAAAAATCAAAAATTACATTTTTCGGTCAAACTGTGCAAAATACAAAGAAGATGTGTAGAAGAAAATTGTGCATTTGAAAAATATACGCAAAGTTGTTATAAATCACTTTTTTCTAGGATGGGTAGTTTTTGTTTTATTTGTGAAGAACGTCATTAACAGTAAAAAAAAATCTGCCTGCTGCGTCGGAACATTCGAATCATACGTTTTGTCTTTTAATTACCTTTTTGTCTCGTATGTTGGTCTTTAAAAAATTTAGCATGTTCATGCATACAAAAAATTATGGAAAATAACAAATTTCACTTTTTTATTCAACAATTACACAGTATTTCAAAGATTCTGAAATATGTATATGTATTTTAAAAATAAACACAGTGAAACTCTTTTATACCGTCGATTTTGGGGCTGACCTTGAGTGTGAATTAACTCAGTGTATCCCCCTTCGCTTTTGTTTGTTCACGCTTGACTGCTCGCCTGAGTGACAACCGCAGACCCCGCGGCCCCCGCGCAGGTCCTGTTATACCTACCTACGGCAGGGCTCTAATTCTTGGAATGGCTATAGAAGAGAGGGCTATTAAAGTGTTTCAATGTAAATAACAGTTTCTCATTTAACAATTTAACAGTATTTTCAAGATTCTCCAGGAATGGGACAATGAGACCAGATGAACTCCCATCTAACGCAACGCTGCTGAAGTTTGGTAAACTTCTCAGCATGAAACATCAACCAGCTGTGACTCTCGGTTGTAACGAGACATTCCACTCTAGAAGCTTTGAGAGACGCCCTAGTTAGAAATATACCACTGGCCCAGTATTAGCCCAGCACAGCCTGCTGAAGTTCCAGTACTGGGTTGTAATGCTCAGAAGTACTGGAGTTCTAGTACTACCGCAGTACTTACTAATAGTACTGAGACAGTACTGTCAAGCGCATAAACTTGCGAGCTTAATATTATTTACGATATGGCCAAAACATTGAATTTTTATTGTTTCAAGAAGTATCTTCAAATGATGAAACAGGAAGCTCTACTGATTTGACAAACAGTTCACTGGAATTGAGCGTTTATCATAGTTGTGGTATATAATTGCCATTAGAATGATACAATTTGTTCGGATTGTACTTTGCACCGTTCAGGAATGTATAAGGATTAGAAATTGCATCACAAAGGATCGGACTCATATTTCGAGGTCATTTGATTTAAATTGAATTTCTATCAAAAAAGGTTGTCAGTGCAAGATACTCAGGGTTTTTTATAAATCCATAAAAGCCATTCTGTTCTAAATTAAATTTTGTGGCTTGAGGAATCATTTCAAGGAAATGTACAACGAAATATTTGAACGATTTATATGACATAATTCTTTGCTTACTTTAAAAATTAACTATGTCAGTTTCTCAAGATTAAATAATAATACGTTTGAGTGAGGAATTATTCAACTAATAAATTATTCAACATACAATAAAGTTCGGGATGTAACCCAGATGCACAAATAAGCTCTAGACGATCTATGTTAGGAAGAGGGGGTAAAAATATCTCACAATCGTATACATGTGTAAAAAAGATAATGTTATTAGTTATGTGGTTCTAAAAATTTAACATTGATTAGGTTTTTTTGTATTTTGAAATAATGATGATCCTTTATACTGTGGTGCTCACCGTTGTCCTTATTCTTCATTCCATTGGCAAGAATAAAATAAATTAGTATCATCCATTATGCTACTTAGAAATAATAGAAGAACATTTAGACAGTTCCATGTTAAAATATATGAACTTAGTAAAGTAAAATAATAGTGCCATCAGGGGAGATAGAACCATAAACTATCGGTCTATTCCGACCACCCCTCCACCCGCTCCCAACACATACCTTGAAAATTATAAAATATTTCTTCATTTAGAGTTACAGGAAGAATAATTCTCGTAAAAAGTGTTCAATGAAGAGGAAATTAGACCTACTGCATACAAAGTCAAAGTTGCCTCCAATTATCCTAAGCTTAAGAATATCGTAGAATTGCGAAGAATCTTAGAAAATGCGAATTTTTACCGCCGAAGCTTGCTACTGGTGGCATTAACACAGGGATCCTTGCACGCCTGCCTACACGACTCGCGGAAAAACGTTAAGGGCGTTATTCAATGGACACCGGATGCTGAGGTAGCTTTCGTCAAGCTCAAAACTGCCCTGGCAAACGTTACCCTCTCAGCTCATTCATCTGCTAACGAAAAAATGAGGATCCTCACCGATGCTTCTGATTACGACCTAGAGGAGGGTTCAAACGAGAAATAGTCCCCGCTAACATTCTTTCGTCATAGATTTACCAAAACGCTACTAGTTTACAGCACATATGACCGCAAACTTACCACTGCTTACGAGGTAATTAAATACTTCAGGCACTTCTTGGAAATTAAAAATAACAGATCACAAACCCCCTACATACGCGTTCATGCAAAAATCTGCAAAGGTGCCGCGTTGTCCAGGGAAATTAGACAGCTTTCCTTCACATCACAATTTACCATGCGCATCGATCATATTTCCGGTAGCGACAACGTCGCAGCTGATTCTCTTTCATGAGTAGGCTTATTGCGAATTCCGACCGAATTTGATCTTGTCGAGCTACCAGAATAGCAACTCCAAGATGACGAACTTTAACAAATACGTGAATCCGGGGTTTCACCGCTCAAATGAAACTAATTCAGTTAGGTCCGAACTATACAAAACTATGCTGCGAAATAACAGAAGACTCACCTACCAAACGTTCCTGAAGCTTTACGCGAGAAAATATTTAACATTTTTCATGATCCAGCTTAGCCCAGCACTAAAGTCACAGATAGGATGATAAAGCAACGTTTAATGTGGCTGAACTTGCACAAAGACGTGGCCAAATTGTGTAGAAACTGCATCGACTACCAATAGTCTAATCTCTCGAGGCATGTCACATCTTTACTAGAGCAGTGCGCTATCACAGGTTGCAGATTCGACCATGTCTACATAGACATTACCAGCCCTATGTCCGAAAGCGAGTGATTCAAATATTGCGTCAACATGATAAATCGTCCTTGGTTGGTTGTGAAAGGACACGCACAACATCAGAGCGTCTCTGGCAGAATTCTCATACGGAACCACACTTCGCAGAGCTGATGAATTCTCGAAGAGTTTTTTGAGAGCTAAGAGTCCCATTTTTCGATAGTAAATGGCCGCCTGTTGATGGGGCGGTCAGCCGGTGCTGTCTCTCGTGGTTATTTGTGGAATCACTGCGCTGTCTTGACTGTGTCTAGCCAAAGATCTACTGCGACTCCTACTGGCCGCTCGTACGTGGCTGTCCTAACATTGTCGCCGCTCCTGACTGACATTGCAGCCAGTGCAGTGCTGCCTCTCGTAGCTGATATTAAAGTATCAGCACGCGTCTTTCCGGTCATAATTTTAGTGGTGAACTAACAGACTGTCGACTTTCAGTCTAGTCTGCGTGTTATTGACGAAATTTTATTTCCTGCTCTGTCGAGTCCCCGTTAAGGTTTTTCCTGGAGATTGGAGTCAAGTAATTTGGAAGTTCGTCCCCTTGTTCCTTATTTCGTACATTATACTAGAGTAGTATGATCGAATTACGCTTTTACCGTTCTTATTTAATTATTAACATGGCAAGGTAATACTTTTTTTGTATTTTTACAGAAACATCATCAGCCAAGCCGCCCAAGGAAAGGGACTTTCTATCACGTGTGGGGATGACTAATGAACACGATATTGAGAAAGGTAGACTGAGTTTTCAGGAAAACGGTCACCTCTATAATTACGCATTTACAATGTCATTAATTTTTTATTTCATCTTGATCTAAACAAAAAATTGTTTCACTTCTATCTCCCTAGAATCTCACATTATATTTTTCTAATATAGCATAATAAGACATAACATAGATCATTGCAGATTCATGATCGATCCTTTTGAATCATTTGAGTCTTATCAAAGTGTTACGTAACATATAGACAACCATTCAACAAAATTTAATTCCGTGTGCCCTCTTGCAGTATCAGGTTCCCATTTGGAGAGTTTACCAAATAACGCACCTCTTTCTGGTACTCATGGCTGCTCTCATTCTTTACCTTCTTCTTCTAAAAGACATATATCTCTTGATCTGAATCTTTCTCACGACAGGGCTCCATCTTCTGCCGATTCTTCTTTTCGTGCCAGATCCAGGCCTCCTCCATTAAATTATCATGTTACTCTCGCTGCATTAAAACCCGAAGGGCTTAGATTCATACGACTCATTCCCCACAACAATCCACGACGGTGTTTCGAAGTTTGCAGATACACTTTTTTTGCCGATAAGCCACTTCACTTAAAAGGAGAACGTTATGTTCGTATGCCTATGCCAACTAAAGAACAAACTGTTCTAACAACACACGTTGGTGATTTCCTTGCAATATTAGAAAGTAATAATTCCATGTTTCGTAGAATGTTTACGGACAATCATGAGACAACACGTGCGAAAATTAACATACATAGCGGCATTGTTACCGAATTAAAATCAAGTGAAAGAAAGGAAACTCCTTGTGGCGTCCGACAGCGAATTTCAAACAATTTTGACGTGGTACGTCTTGTGTATGTATTTTTAATTATTTTTTGCTGCGAAAAAAAAGATTAAAAAGCATAGCAGACAATTTTTTTATTTTTGTGGTTGTATGCATTTTTTGTCATTATTAATAATCATTGATACTCTCATAACAAAAGTTTGTTCTGATTAAGGCCCACAAATTAGGCCGAAACGTTAATAAGAGGGAATTTGAACATGATCTATTTTTTATGCAAAAACGATCGAAGAAAGGTTCACTTTATAATCTCTGTGATTTCTCGACGTTTTATTTAAAACAAAGATTCTTCAATTTATTGATTAGGTGTATTAAACTTTTCATTAGATCCTATCAAAAGTTTGATCAATAGATAATCGCTTCCAGTATTCCATTTGGACCCGTAAGCAGATGCAACTATTATTATTTCCCAAAAAATTACACCTTTAATTCGCATTATAAGTATTTGTTCATGAGAAAGAGGCGAGAATCAGTCGAGCTATAACTCGCTGACACTGAAAAAAAGATAACAAGGTTTGAATTTTTGACGAAGAAATTGATTACATAAAAGCAATCACTTATTTTTTGTCAAAATCACAATACTGTCTTAAAAGCGATTCTATGATGATCTTTACAGGCCTCTGTAAGAGAACCGTATATATGCTGCTTGAATAAAATCACTTGTTAGCGAATTTAGTTCTTTAACCTCAAGATATATACTAGATTATTTTCTAGGAATATTTGCTCGCACATACCTTGATCTCGATTTTCGACCTAATTCAAAGGTCAACTACTCTTTTTTCAATCGGAAACATTATTTTCGGTCGTGAAATCGGAAGGAACAAGTAGATTTGGCAATGACTTTTTACTAAACCATACTATAACCAAAATCAGTAGCTGACCTCCAAATAACCGTCACCTTTGATTCAAGGTCGAGTTTAAGGTCATTGTTAAATCCACCTGCTCTTTTTGAGTCCTGGGTAAAAAATGCAAGTACCCCATTAAAATATTAGAGCTAACCTTTGCATAAAATTACTACTCAATTACAAGGTCGTTGAACGTCTATTTCTGTACGTAAAATTTCCTGCTTACTTTGAGTTCGCGGTCGATAATAGAAACCTTATTGGAAAAACAGAAGTTAAACTTCAAATCATTTTGTAAATAGAGGTCCAGGTCCGTGTTACTTCTGAGTCAATCAAGCCAGCTTTTAATTTAATTTTCTGACATCTATATTCAATTTGATCTTCCATGATGGATCTCGATCCCTTCCTGAGACAAAGACTGCATTCGTAGGTCTAGGTCTGCGGTTCAACGTTCCTGTTATTGGACAGCTGCACAGAAAATAAGAATTTGCACCTTTAACGCATTGCTTGTTGCGTTCAAATGCATAGCTAAAATGTTGCTTCTTAGGTGATCTATTAGTGCACGCAAATCATTTGCAATGTTCACCTTGTGCAGCTATTTCAACAGTGGAAAGACATCACTTCACAAATGTTGAGCGTTTCATTTTCTACATTTTGTTCCTTAATGTTTGTGACTAGCTCTTGGTACATAAGTAAGCCGAATCGATGATGTTCTCTCCTTACACTTTTTTTATTTTTCTGCGCCAGAAAAGAACCGATATATGTAGATTAGTCCTGATGTCAGGATCATGGTAGAGTTGCACCAATTTCTCTTTAATTTCATTATGTTCAACATCTTTAGCCAACTCCCTATGATAATTTATGGGTTTTGGTGTTCCCCTTAGGCTCTTTTCTCTTCGTTCTCTGCCTATCTGACATGGAAAACACTGTCAATAGTAGTGATACCACCAACATAGCCCTCAAAGTCACAAAGTCACAAAAGAAAAGCTCAAGCTCTACCGCAATGCCAATGCGAGAATGCCCACCGTTGTCAATATTAATATTATTATTTATTTATGAAATATGTTCGACCTGCGATTGGTGTGTATTTTGTACAATCCCGTACAGCTTCGATAATTATTATTATTATTACATATTGGAAAAAGTCTGGTTTTTTACCCCATCATTGATGGAGTGGGTTGCAGTAAAGTACACGGTGGGGGGACCTACAGCTTAAGGTGGGTTCCGAACCACCAGAACCACGGTAAAGGTACATTGAAAAATTTCTAGAGGTAACGGCTCAGGGATCGAATAATTCGTCAATTGATGACGTATATGTCTCCTTAGGTGTTAGGGCATTCTGCTTTTCAGTTCACAGATCTGGCTACGCGAATGCTATTAATTTGTTAGCATATTGTTACAAGAGTAGTTACAAAATAAATTTCCAAAAGAGGAAACAAATTTTGAACAAAAAGAAGCAACGAAGGCTCTGGCCAAATAAGAATGAGAAAAGTTCCCCTGCTCTAACTGGACTCATATTTCAGGGATAAGCATCTACTATTTTAAACAATACATTGCGCAACTAGTGCGCAAACTGCGGGACTTAACCATGCACACATGTTGCGTATACTATTTTTTCAAACAAGGGGTGCAAAGTTCGTAAAACAGAAACTGTTCGGTGGAAAATAATGGAATCAGACATATCGCAAGGCCTCGCGGAAGGGGGCGCCAGGGAGGCGGGAGCAGGTCCAGGGGCGCAGCCTCTGGTGGCGGTGCCGGGAGTCGGATGGGGGCGGAGCCCCCTACAGAAAACAAAAATTACTGTTGAAAATTTTCATAAAAAATGCATAAAAATATATTTAAATTACTAAAAAAATTTATTTTTTCTTTGAAAAATACTTTAGCTAAGTTTCATACAGTTTAGAATTTTATTGAAATTTCAGAATTTGCTATTGGAGATAAATGAAAAAAAACAAAGTTTCTTCTTTCAGTAATTTCAACATGAAATATAAAAAAAAACATTATTGGAAACTGTTCTGTCTGAAATTAAATTGACATTGCATTGGTCACGTTTTTCACCTGATGATTTTTCAGTTATAGGTACTACCGTTATTCGTTCAGTTTGGACGAAAGAAGTTGAGGCTGGCTAACCCTTACCATTAGTATTAATTTTCATGCGCTTCGGTAGTGGCGCTATTGGTTCAGATTCTATAGTAAAATCGGTTGCAGGTGGAAGAAAATCGTGGTGATTGGGTTCATGCTATGATGTCACAGGTGTCGGTAATTTTGAAGTAATAAAGCGAACTGTTTGTTCCTATTTTCTTCTTATTCATTAGAGCATTGTCAATGTAACCCTCTGCGACTGAATTAGATCTCCACCCTCCATGACTCTTCAGTGTTGTTATGTTTGCTGCACCGTCAACAAGTAAAGTCGCTGATGTTCTACGGAGAGCATGACATATATACAATTTCGGATTTTCCAAGTTTAAAAAATGCTGCTATTTTCTTGGGCATTCCACCAATTGTATATAAAACCAATTTGTTGTTGCATGAATTTTCCTTCTTTGTTGCACAGAAAGAATTGATTGGTTTAAATATTATCTGGTCTTGTTTGCATGTACATTTTGCATATGTTATAAAATTCCCCAACGACTGTAAATGATCGCCTGATTTTAGTTTTGGTTCTTGGGACGCAAATGAAAAGAAAGGTGTTGTGGTCTTCAATATATTTTACAGTCGTGCAGCCAACTCCTCTCGTCTACATGCACCAATAATTCCAATTGCGATAGCTGCCTAGAAAAGTTTAAAAGCATAAGACCGGAGGTCGATATGTGTGCGGGTAAATACGCTGAAAAACAATCGGGGGCTTGTCAATCACAGGCATAAAATCCACACTTTCTGCAGCACCGTATCGCCCGTGGTGATGTTAACAAATCGGAAAATTTCAGGTTCATTCGCGTCCTACCACCGAGATGGCCGCGCGCGATCTACAAAAGGACAAAGCAACGCAAGTGCTGGCAACAAGCCATTCGGTGGCTTGATCATGTTGTTTCATTTTCTGGACGTCTCTCTCGCATACAACTCAGTGCAACGACATGGCCAAGCTAGGGGCGACACACAAAAAAACACTGCGGGTGATAAACTTCTGAATTATCCTCAGCGTCTAATCGCGGTGAATGCGTCGCGCTCGACCTATTGAAATTTGACACGCAAAGTATATCAGATTATTTCAGATGAGATCAGATTATATGAGATTATATTCATTCAGATTGGGATCTGAAGTTTTGGGAGCGATAGTGCCGCGAACTCGCGAAACCAGGTAGAGTTTTTAATATGCCTTTTAATTTGTTTTTAAAAAAGATTATTTTATTGTTTTTTATAGATTAAAGCAAAAAGTGACATAGAATGCTCATCGTATATAATGAAAAAGACCTTTTCTGTTAGTGCTGTTTTTTGTCAAGGAAACTCTGATGAATGAAACTCTGAATTTTTCGGAAAGATGGATCCACTGATTTTAATTAAGCAAATATATGTTGTGGGGATGGTAACAAACATTTTGTACGACTTGATCAAGAGGTGATTTCATAGAAAAAAATGAGCGAATAACATTTGTTGTTCTCAGCAAGATATGCTTTTACATATAAACGACGGACCAACGCAACTTTGTACGGATTGTTTAATAGAATGTGACTAATTCGATTTAGATTGATGAAAAGAAGGCGTTTCAGATATCAATCGTGTTCACAACTACGAATCATGTCAACGTTTTGTAATCATTACAGCTTACTTTTTCAGGGCTCACCTGATACTGAGGCTCCAGGTTATGTTGTTCTTATGTATACTCAGTACGATGACCATAATTGACCAGAGCATCCGACCATGGAGCCTGGGAGCAACTCATTATCCAATTAAGTTTTCTAGAAAGAACCCGAAAGGACTGAAAGCCAAATCGGATAGGTGTTTTCCTCACTTTCCTTATTGATGTCATCAGGCTGTTTAAAGATTTTGGTTACTTCTGTTTGTTTGTTTTTTTTTTTTTTGAAAAATATTGTTTCTTTTTACGATAAAGGTGGTTTTGTTCAATAAAATGTTATGTCCTGTTTCAATATGTTGCTAAACTAGTGCTCACGTTGGCAAACCGCCATCCTGGTTTCACCAGTATAGACTCTGCCACGAAAGCAAGGGATTTTATATACACCCGGGTCACTAAGGGGTGCCATTTTGTCATTAATGTTGTCTAGAAGTTGTCCTAGTTTTTCGGGTAGTTTGAATATGGTTTGGATGTTGTTTTTGTCGAAAATATTTCCTAATTTTTCTGTGACAACTTGGATTTTGGGTAGGAATTTTTGGGTAGGTTGTTAAGAAATCCAAGCTTAAACGGAAAGTGTTGGTGCCGTTACGCTGACGACACTGATACCATCTGAAGGCATTGCCTAGATGAAATGCGCCAGTTTTCCGAATTAATTAATCGATTACACTCAATATGTTGTTCACCTTTTGTTGGATATACTACTTTACAAAAGATCTGACCTTCATGGCTTGCCATTCATTTTTCTGAAAATCAAACTAGTTTTATTAATTTATTCTTTTTTAAATTAAAAATTCACTTCTTTGTTAACATTTCAACTAGTCTGTTCAAAATGTATTTGTACATTGAAAATGTATCATTTAAGTAGAAAATTAATTTCTTCGGGGAAAAACTTAGTTATTTATTGAAAATTCGTTGGTATTCTTTTTGTAGACAATTCATGATTTTCGTTAGAAATTCAGCTAGTTTCTTAAAGCTTTTTGTTTCTTGTATTTAGCTATCGACTATTATTTTAGTTTAAAAACAATCATTTTGGTAGGAAATCGTACAATTTTGTTGAAACTTTTTTTTTTTGAAAATTCGACTTTTTTGGTAGACAATTCATATTTTTCACAGAAAATGTAACTGATGTTGTTAAAAATAAATACATATAACTAAAAATATATCTGTTCCATTTTTTGATGAAAATTTTTTAATTTGGAAATATATGTATTTGCATCTAAAATCACGCATGATGTTGGAAATTGTACCTGCCAAACATTTATTTGTTTTAAAGATTTATCATTTAAATACAACATACTTTTTTGCAAAATAATTTAACAATTCAGCAGTTTATATCCTTTTGTGAAAAAATTAATTTTTTGTCCGAAATGCAATTATCCCATCTTTGCTTGTAAAATAATTTTATTGAAATTGAAAGATTATGGATAAAACTTTTTGCAACTTAGGAAAATATGTTCACAGTTTATTATTAAACTGAAGATCAACCATGTTAGCTGAGGATTCATCTAATAGGAACAAATAATATGTAAAACTAAAAGTAGAACCTTGTGAGGATAGAGGTAAACAACACATCTACTAATGCACTTAAATGTGGACATTATGATCAATCATCAAACGCATATACACACAACACAGTCATACTGAGCAATATATTCTTAGCTAAAATTTGGCGCCTATTTTAATTTATGCATATAAACATTCGCATGTCGGAAAAAAAATCAAATAAAATTCCATATCTCATACTTAAGAAAGGGCGCATGGCTAGGAGAGGGTAAGAAAGTGAAAACGGTATTTGCAAGCGCTAATAAGGAGAAATAAAATAAAAAAGGAAAATATAGGGCAATAGATGGCAAAAGAGTGCAGAGAAATCTGTTATTATAAAGGGAAAAAAACTGCACTGGGAGAACCAAGCAAGCATAAAAGCGATCAATAAAGAGTCTAGCGTAAGTGAGGGGGAAGATCTCTTATTGCAGAAGGAGAAGAGAGATAGTCAAGGTCACTACGATTTGACGTCAAAGCAAAGGGATGTACATAGAGTGTTGAACGACAGGACTAGGAGGGAGACGAATGAAGGGTGAACGGCAAAGGTGGGGTATAGGAAAATATAAATAAAGGAGAAAATGTCGGTGTGGGTCGAGGTGAAACAGATTTTTAAGGTTTTGCTGGGGAAATTGTTTCCTACGAATTAGGGTGGTGGGAATAATGCATGAATGTGAAGGAGTGAAGGCAATGTACTGCAACGTAGCAGGAGTGAAGAAGAATATGAAGCTTTCTGGCGGTATATCTAGGAAGTTGACATTGTGGCACTAACGTAGACGCTAGTAATGAGAAAGGAATCAGACACAACATATATAGTGAGACAAGTGGTAGGATTGGTAGAAGGAGTAAGGATAGAAGGGGTTACGATAAGGTCAGTTGCGTATGCAGACGAAATCGTGCTGCTAGCAAAAAACAAGGAAATTTCAAAGGAGATGATAAATGGTAAGAAGATACCTGGATAAGAATAGCTAAAAGTTGGATGCGGAAAATATGAAGGTTATAGTGTTCCGGAAAGGAAGTGGAAGGAATAAGGAAAGGGAGTGGACGAAAAAGGGACAGGCGGTACAGGAGGTAAAAGGGGTTTTGTAGCTGGACTTTCTGTTTCGGAGGAATGGGGGAGTGGATAGTCATATAAAAGAGAGTGTGAGAAGGGAAATGTGTTAATGCGGCAGCTTTGGGGGATGGGAAAGAAGTTGTTCGTAGACGATTATGGGCCTGTAAAGTAGATCCTGTTATTGGCAAGGAATATACTTAACCATGATAGAAGAGATACTTCGCGTTTCAATCATGTACAAAACTACGAATTTTGCCGACGTTTCGTGAACATTGCAGTTCACTTCTTTAGGGGTAACCTGAAAATGCTCTATCACTGGCTTATTTTACGATATTTTTCTACAACAAAATTGCTGTTATTTTTTAAAAAATAATACTTTGTAACATGAAAATCCTTCAAATACATTTATTTTAATCAGATCTCTAAAAAAATGCATAAAGAAAGCGGAGAGCAGGAGTAGGGGTGGGAAGATGCAGGTTCAAATTGAGAGGTATTTTAGAACGAATGGAGTACAGGTGGATAAAGTGAGAAGGATAAACGAGGAAAGAAGGAAGGAAGGCATATGAGATGGTTAAGAAAAACGGCGTAAAGTGAGAGAAGGCAGCGGAGGAGGAGAGTATAAGAAAGTCAAGGTTTAACAGGAACTATGCGTGGATCCTGCCAATGGTGTGTTAGGTAAGAAGGAGATGAAGAGAAAAAAGGAGGAAGAGCAGTGCCAAAGCAACAATTGTTAATAGGGGAGAAAGTAGGTACGAGAAAAATGTTAATATTATGAAGAATTGTAAATAAATAAAAGGAAATTTTGCATAGCCAAGTTTCCTTGTCCCCACCAATTTCATTTACCATTATGTCAATGTATGCTTTCTGTGCGTCTATCCCCGCTATCTTCAACACCAACAAACACCCCTGCACAATTCATGGTTTACAGTTTTATAAACGATTTATTCCTTGTGAATCTTGAAATATATTATTTTTCTTAGATCACAGGAGCCAAGGGTCCTTTTCCCAGGCGGGCCCCAGACGATTGATTTGCACGATAAAAATCGTATATTTTCACTTTATGGTTCCAGCGTTCTCTGATGCGTTTTTCTCATTTGGGTCATGCTGAAGATCATAGGACACTCGGAATTGTGGACCGACTTTAGACTTCCCTTTTTGCATATGAGGGTTTCCGAAAAATAAAAATTTAACCTAACATCATTTTATGGTGTCAACTGAAATTAATTTCTTATTAAATCTTGTAAAGTTTTAATGGAAACTTGTAAATTTTACATTTCAATCGTTACAACAAGTTTATTGGCTAGGGTGTCATCGTGAATCAGACGGCATCGTGATTGTCTTAGGTTGCAACATTGCAGCCTTGGTAGCCACGCTTGCGCGGGTTTGATTCCCAAAGCAGGAAGCGACGCTAGATGTGTTTTTCAGAAAGCTCTGCTTCTGTTCCTTGGTCTAATACCCCACAGAAAGCCTAGAGTTAATAATGAACCCTATAGAACAGTTGCTAATGATCCTGGAAGTTCGTGCAACTGAAAATACTTAGCTTAAGATAATGTCAAAGAACTGCGTCCTACCTGCCCTCTCGGCGACCGTTTCCTATTGTTCAGAGCTGGTCTAGACCTCAAAGCGCTGCAGCTCTAAACCGGTGCCTTCTGGATTATGTTACAAGGGTAAATTTTAATGAATTAGTGTATAAACTCTGTTGCATAGTACTATGGTTGTCGTGTCCAGGCCGCGTTACCATGTTTAAATGTTTGGGTAACTGCAATCCACAGTAACGTACATTACTTGAAGAAAAAAGTAACTCACGTTACATAAAGAAAATTTTAAACTATTTATAATAGATATATTTGTACTAGATTCAATATATATTGAGTATAATTGTCCACGAAACATGCGGGGAATTTTTGAAATGCTTAAGTAGTTGAAATTTAATACTAGATTTAAAACTCTTATTTCTGAGACTTCTAATGCTTATGTTTAAAGTGTGTAATTCTCGAATTAGAATTCTCAACAATATAATCTGAAAAATGTTTTACCGCGGTGATAAGAATACACCAACTTTTTGCTTCTTTCTTGAAAATTGTGGAAAATGTTATTTATACAATTTGTTCCTTTTATTTCTTAAGTTAACTTATATAAAATTTTCGGAAATAAAATTGTGAAACATAACATAATGTAATTTTTCAAAAAAGTGTGTTGTTTCTGATTGTTCATTTAATTCCAAAAAGAAATTCGATGAATGTGATTTTTCCTTTACAGAGATTGAATGGAGACAACCGCAAATTTTGGAAATTTCTTATTCCATACTGCTTATTTGTTTATTCTAGTGTTAGAACTATTTGTTCATGTTCATGAATTCGCATTTTTCAAATTACTTTATGTAAGAACAAACACTTTAAAATCTTTGAATTCTGCGTTTTGATCACAAAAATTGTGACATTATTTCACGTTCTCATTCCAATTGGCAACTTTCAATACTTCCAATAACAAAAAATGTAAATTACAAGTTTTTTTATTTTAGTTTTTCTTTAATAGTTCAGGTTTGAATATTTACAATTGGAAATTCTTTAATGTTTTAAGGAATTTTATTATTGTGAAATTTTTAATTGTCGGTCGTTATATAAAGTCGATAATTATATACTTTCGTTATTTAAAATAAGGGAAAAATAAATTTTCATACAGAGAACCGGGATATTAAGATATTTTTATAGAGATTAACACTAACAATTGCAAAACTCCTTACTGGCCTACTGAGCCTGGAAATCGCATTAAAAATTCTTTTATGGATTGGTCTTTGAGATTTTGCATTTTGCATTGAACAATCACAAATATTATTGTATTTTTACGCTTCGCATCTAGTTTGCTTTTGCGGTTTTTCCAAAAATTACTTGTTTATTAAAAAAAATAAAAAATTACCGAAGCGATTACCTGTTTATGATGCACAGTATTGGCCGTCACTAGCCACTACTTTTTGCCATGTGCCATCGATTGAAGCAAATGGTAGTCGGAAGAAGCAGTAACTGGACAGAACGGCGGGTGGGGTACAACTTTCCAATTTAGGATTTCCAAGTATGTCTTGACGGGTTTTGCGACATGTGGCCTCGGAGTCTGCGCTCTTCTCAAACTTCTGGATTGATGCAATTTTTAGGTGTTTCATCGTAGGAGTTTGACGTGTTGCCACCAAACGCATCCTTAGGTTACGGATAGAGGGTCCCTGTACCCAGGTTTTCTGCTGAATGTGGTTACAAAAATTAATAGGCAGTCGCGGGCAATTGTCCAGGGTGGTCCCGAAGAACCTAACCCCCGAGCGAGGGTGTGAAAAACGTTCCGAAAGTTGAATAGCACCTGGGTGAGGGGAGCCCATGAAAATGGATTCAATACGATGGATCGGCGGAATCTCGGGACCTTTATGTACAACAGAGCGACTGAATCACGAATTTCTAGAGTGCTACGATGCGAGTGTGGCTCCTGAACGGGGTTACATGGCACGGCTGCATGTTTTGTGGTGCGCGAAACACCCGGAGCTATCGCACTTTTCGCAGCAACGTCTGCGAAACCATGCTGAACTACTCCGAAAAAGGGGCTATATAAGCGGAACGCCTACTCTACCACAGCTAAAACAAGCCGGCAACAGAGAAAGAGAGGCGACACTAAGACCAACCGCGGGGAGGCATCCAATAGAGGAAGAGCGATGCTTTATGAACTGGAGAAACATCTACACCAAGGTTTCTTTCAAGCCTAAAGATCTGGCTGAAATGGATGACGAGCTTCGTGGAAATTTTTCCGAAGAATCCGAACTCTGGGCTATCAATTATTGTGTGTATAATGCAGCAAGAGCTTTGGCCGATTCGTACCGCAAAACAAAACCAACTGTTGATTATAAGACCAAAAGACGAATGCATCAACTTGCTATAAAGATAGGCTGGGCCAGACAGTACGCGTCCCGAATTCAGTGTGTATTTGACTACATCACATCTGACGGGAAGTATACAGCCAAGGTTCGAAAGTTCGCGCGCGAGCTCCAGACCCGTTATCACACACTTAACAAGTCAAAGCTGGGTGACCTATCGATCGCCTGGATTGATTATCGGAAAGCTTTCGATTAGACCTCCCATAGACTAATCATCTGTCTTGTGGAAAGCATAAAGGTTTATCCGAAAGTGGTTAGGTGCATAGACAAACCTGCGACAAACCTGCAGATCAAAAGTACAAGGTCACTTATGTATTTTACAGGGCCGATCTTAAGATCTATGCTAAAAAAAGCAACTACATCTAGCTTTAGGGATTGTCGAACGATATACTAAGGAAATTAGAGTGGAATTTGGGTTAGATAAATGCGCCAAGGTTTATCTGAAGCGAGGAAAACTTAATGGCGTCGCTAAAGATCCTAAGCTTGTTGATAGAAGCCTAATACGACATCTTTGCGCTGGAGAGACTTATACATACCTGGACGTGCCACAGAGCCGCATTCAGGGTTTGACATCTATGAAGGATACTCTACGAAGCAGATACAAACGTCTCGTCCGGTAAGTTTGGTCCTCTGAACTGTCGGCGAGGAACAAAGTATCCGCAACGAACATGCTTGCGGTCCCGGTAGTACTCTATTCATTTAGAGTAGTTCCATGGATGAAGAACGAGCTCAGATCCCTTGTTATCGGGACAAGAAGGGTTATGCACATGAACAAAAGCATGTATCTTAAGTCTCCTGTTCCGCGACTGTACCTCTCAGGCCGTCCAGTTGGTCGCGGAATATTGAGTCTTCAATGTTTTCACAACAGGATTATTCTGGGTACAGCACATAGAGTCGCACGGTATCTTTCATAGAAATGTGGAGGATAAGTCAATGTCGTGTGAGCTAACGTTTGCTTTCCTTAAATCACCCGGATTGAAGTCTGGTACAGAGGGTTTTATTTTGGCATGCCAAGACGGTGTCATTGCCACCTTAACATACCGTCGCCACATTTTGAGCCAAGGCATTCTCGATGATAGCTGCACAGCGTGCCATGCACACACATTTAGCTCACATACCATCTAGATGTCCAACTCATGCGGGAACGTCCTACATCCAAAGGCACAATGGGGCACTAAGAGTGCTTTATTACCATCTCTGTCACTCTTACGGCATTAACCTTATTATCGAGGGAAATCGAGTCGATTGTCGAGAATGGAAGTGCTGCATATACTGGAACTTTATATTCTTGACAATAGTTTCTGTTGCACACTCGAGGGCTGACATGGTTCTTCTTGACTTCGAGAAGCAAACCATTATCGTTGTCGAATTTTCGGCACCAGCTGACAAAAATATCATAGCCAAGGAGAATGAAAAGAAAGAGAGGTATAGAGACCGTATAAGGAAGTTGCAACGATTGTACCCGAAATATTCTATTAAACTAATCGTCCTTGTCATCAGCGCTTTTGGAGGTGCCAAGCTTTTACTCGTTGATAGCCTGAAATTTATCCCTGCGTGTCAACAATATTCTAAAACACTTGCGGGAAAAATGCAGAAGGCGGTATTCCTTGGATCGCTCACTGTTTTCAGGGTGCACGAAACTTTTGCCAGATCGATGTATTGCTTCCGTTACAGACTGTAACCACCTATCTCACGGTCGTGAGACGTGGTTGTGGCTGAAATTCTACCGCGATTTCGCTGGGAGCGGGTGCAACTTTTCAAATTAGCACCCGCTTTCGGCGAAATCTTGCGGTTA
>NC_046662.1:183784-185141 GCF_010883055.1 Belonocnema kinseyi | reverse complement strand
AAAAAAGTATTAAGAGGGATGAAGAACTATTCCGCACCGGGACCAGATTGTATCAAAACCTTCTGGTGGAAGAAGCTTTCTTCAACCCATCAGCATTTGGCCTTTATTTTCACCTCATATTTGAAGTCGGAAGAGCCGATTCCAGAGTGGTTGGTGGAAGGGCGCACAATACCCCTGCCGAAAATAGGCAACTTAGCTGACTAACTAACAACTAACTTTCTGCAAAGATGCAGCATTCTACCAGCGTGACGTATCGATGGCCTGGATCGATTATCGGAAAGCTTTCGATTCGACATCCCATAGACTTATCATCTGTCGTTTGGAAATCTTAAAGGTTCATCCACAAATAGTTGGGTGCATAAAGAGATTGATGCCGCTTTGGAAAACCAAATTTACTATCTCATCTGGAAAAAATCGTGTGACAACTAACAAGGTCACGTTTCAGAGAGGTGTCTTTCAGGGCGACACCATGAGCCCACTCCTCTTTTGCCTTACATTATTGCCACTATCTCTAGCACTACGCCATTCCGACGGGTACTTGTGCGGCAAACCTGCAGATCGAAAGTACAAGGTCACTCATGTATTTTACATGGACGATCTTAAGATCTATGCTAAAAACAGAGAGCAACTCCATCTAGCTCTGGGGATTGTCGAACGATTTACTAAGGAAATTGGAATGGAATTTGGGTTAGACAAATGCGCCAAGGTTTATTTGAAGTGAGGAAAACCTAATGGCATCCCTGAAGATCCTGAAGATACTCTCCGAAGCAGATACAAACGTCTCATCCGACAGATTTGGTCTTCCGAACTGTCGGCGAGGAACAAAGTATCTGCAACGAACATGCTTGCCGTCCCGGTACTACTCTATTCATTTGGAGTAGTTCCATGGACGAAGAACGAGCTCAGATCTCTTGATATCGGGACAAGAAAGGAGGATGCTGAAACACTCGGACTTGACTTCAGTATTAGGAGTGAGCAAAATGCATCAAATCTTTTCTATCTCGAGTACTCACTTCTGAAAGCCCGGATTAACCTACATTCAAAGGCACAATGCGGCACTAAGAGTGCTTTATTACCATCTCTGTCACTCCTACGGCATTCACCTTAATATCGCTCCTCTAAATGCTCCTAGGGAAATTGAGTCAATTTTCGAGAATGGGAAGTGCCGCATATACTGGAACTTTATATTCTGGACAATTGTTTCTGTTTCTCACTCGAGGCCTGAAATGTTCTTCTTGACTTCGAGAAGCGAACTATGTTCGTTATCGAATTTTCGGCACCAGTTGATAAAAACATCATAGCCAAGGAGAATGAAAAGAAAGAGAGGTATCGAGACCTTATAAGGGAGTTGCAACGA
>NC_046662.1:149468-183684 GCF_010883055.1 Belonocnema kinseyi | reverse complement strand
ATGAAATAATTTTCTAAATGTTATATTTACAGGTAAGCCTTTCAATTAGAAACTGGGGAACACGCATTTCCGTAAATTCAAGATAGGTTCTTCACTAGTACCCCACTATTCATGAAACAAGATACGGTGTCGGATTACATTACTCAGCGAGCGAAATCGTATCCTAGAGGGGGCATCTTCCGAACTTAATGTTGAAGAAATATGGTTTCTTATTGAGAGGCGGACCTCTTTATAAGATTCTAAAGGAAACTTCGCAATAGGCAGACAACGACAACGCTGAAATAAAATGGAATAATAAAGTTACACTTTTACTATTTTTAATACATAATAAACACAAAAGTCATAAAATTCTTTATACTTTCACAGAAATATCATCAGATATGCCTCTCAAAGAAACGGACTTTCTGCCACGTGTAATGATGAATACTGAACATACAAATAATGAAGGTAGCCCTAGTTTTCAGGAAAAACGTCACTCTAATAATCAGTAAATTCTATTTTAAATACTTTTTTTGTCTCACCTTGATTTTAACCAAAAATTGGTTTACTTTACGTCCCTGTAATAGTATATTATTTTTTGTTAATTATTAAATTTGAAAACATAAAACGTAACTTTTCTCAAATCCTCCTTCCATTCACAAAATAAAAATACACGACGTCTTTTTGAAGTTTGCAGATATACTTTACCTGCCAATGAGCCTTGAGAAGAGAACATTATGTCCATATCCTTATGCCAACCAAAGAACAAATTGTTCTAGCAACACACGCTGGTGATTTTCTTGCAATATTAGAGAGTAATAATATAAGCCGTTCTGGAATATATACAGGAAATATTTAACCTAACGCTAATTTTACATAAGAAAATATCAAACTGCATAAACAAATACCGCTCAATTTTTTAATTAAATCTAATAAACTTTTTATTAGATGCCCTCAAAAGTAAGATCAATAGATCATTGTTTCATATGAAGTTACAAAATTTGCTTCATCACGAAGAGTTTTTGATATGAAAGTGAAAAAGGAATACATAAGTAAGGTGGATAGCCCATTCATAATTTTAGACCCACCCAACTTCGGTCAATGAAAGGGGGAGTATAGGGTTATATATCTTTTTGCAGAAAATTGATCTCCTGGAAGATTCATCATTTAAGTAGAAACTTAATTTTTTTGTTAAATATCCAATTATTTTGTAAAAAATTCATTCGCGTTTTTTGTGCTTGGATAATTTATCCTTTTACTTATCAATTCAGCTATTCTGTTAAAATTGATTATTTCTTTATTTAGAGTTTGATTATTTCATTTGGAAAATCATCATTTCAGTAAAAAATTGCATAATTTTTGTTGCCGGGTTTATGTTTTTCTTATTGAAGATTCTATTTTATGGTTCCTTTTTTGTTCGCTTAAAGAAATGATTTTTTATATACCTTTCGTTTGATTTGAAATATAATATATTAAAAACTTTATTATTAAAACCTAATAAGAAAATGAAACAATTTTGGGATAAAGAGGCTACTATTATATTTCTAGTTGATATTGATTTATATGGATTTAAGTTTCACTATTATGTTGAAAATTCAACAATTATGCTAGAAAGTCATCTGTTTTAGACGGGATTTTTCGCAACTGAAAAAAATATATTTTGGATGAAATATTAAATTTGTCGACAAAAAAGACTGTAAAAGTTAGAGAAAAGCACAATGATACTCGTTTTTTGCCTCTCAAGAGGACCAACTTTAAGATTTTGATTTTATTATTATCTTACCTCGTATTTTTAGATAAAATTGAAATTTTCGTTTTTTATGAAAAGAGATACAATTTTTTCATCTCCAAGCCGCATTTATTATTATCTAGTAGATCTAAGCCCTAAGTTTGATGTAACTTATATAATTAAACTACTTACAGTTATTATATTAACATATTCTAAGTATATAGACAAAACGCTCCCTCCTATACCATTGCTATTAACACTTCATACATACTCTCCTATTTACTTATCCTATTTACAATCTTTTCATCTTTACTTCTCTTTCTACTACCTTCTCTTCTTCTACGTCTTAACTAACATCCCCTTCATCCATGCCTTCACCGTTCATATAACAACAACTTTATGATTATCCTCTTTTCTCCAGAAAGTCGAAACCTATCTCTTTCCCTATTCCTTTCTTCTTAATCATTTCATATACTTAGTTTTCCTGCCTCAATACTGAAATTGTAATTAGGCATATTCCTTGCTAACCCCAGTGTCCACTTTGAATACCTCTCTTGTGTCCTGTTCACCTTCTTTCTTTGCTTTCTATCTCACACATCCTAGAGACTCAAACAATTTTATTTTTCTTCAAGAACCATTTGCAAACAACTACTTTTCCAGCCTCCACACCTGCCTCAACCCTACATTTTCCCTTCTCACTCTCTCTTTCTCTCTTTTTTTTATATGATCATCCATTCTTCCATTTCTCCGAAACAGGAAGCCCAGGTACACAAATACTTTTAACTATCTCTTTTCTCAACCTTTTCGTCACCTCCTTTAAAGCTTATTTGCTCTTTGCTAGCAGCACTATGTATGTTGTAACCAAATTTTCCGTGTGCTTCACTGATAATCACGACCTAGCCGAGGGTGGCCTACGTGAAAAGCTGGGCTACCAGACGGCAGCCACTTCGTAGGTCACACACTTTTGACCCACAAACAAACCTCGAAGATCGTTTGATTTGTTCACAGGCGCCAGATAGGCTTATCCCTATTTCAGCCTCGATGAAAATGTCCGATTGTCGACCAACAAGATTGATAACTTAAACACGAGGAAGAGGGGATACTCCCAGGTGTAAGAGAGAAAACTCTTGACTTCTCAAATTCCACAGAGATCAATCTTAACTTAAATTTATTGAATGAAAAGAATGAACGGAAAAGTACGCCATTTTACCAGTAGAATTTCTCCAGTAATCAAGTTCAGATCATTAAAAAAAATTAAGGCTTACAAAATCTAACCATCAACCATGTCGCGAACAGACGCGCAGAGAACTTACGCAGAAAATTGCGCGTCGCACAAGATGGCGGCCGGAGACACCCGCACTATGTTCTCACGAACTCCAACGTCTTTACAATTCTCGGAAGGCTTGGTCTTCTGGAGGAATACATTCGCATTGACTTACTGTGGTTGGATCTTAAGCCGAACGTTCTTTCAAGGTGTGAGCCGCGAATGGTTCTTCCCCGGTCCACTCACTAACAACTTTTTCTTCAGAGAGGAACTCCTGATGTAGTTTCGAAATTAACGTGCTGATTCGACGTCGAACCGGAAAATGAACTTATCAGTGGTGAATAATCGGTCACTCAATTTCCAGCCACCTGGCTAGGGCGATTGTGTCCTTGGAATTTACCGTCGTGCAGCTGTTTTTCCCCGGGCCTTCCAAATTTTCTGTGAAACCTCCGTTGATTGGCTTGTATCAACGGACAAGGTCCAATGGATGTCCCCCGCCAATGTGCGCTCCCGCGGTAGAGTCCGTCCTGATAATTGGTTCCGTTTTACGGACTACTGGGGTTTCTATTGGTCGCCTGACAGCTATTGACAAGATGGCTGCCTAGAGTCTCTGCAGATGACTGGTGGCTTCCCATCGCGACGATGTAGGGTGCATTCGACGTTAGCCGATGGTCGGTCTGCCGCTGCCACTCTTCGTTTACTGCGAAACTACTGCGCCATGCTGCTTGCGCTTGACCGGTGCTTCTGGTTGCCCCCTCTCTGGGCTGAACATAGCTAACGACCATGATGGTGTCTCATTAGTGCTACCTCTCATAGTTGCGTGGACTTAATGCGCTGTGCCACTGCTTTACGGCTCTGTTACCTACGGTTTCAGGGTGAACGGCTGCTTCATGGTGTTGTATGCTTGATGTTTATGACATCAAGATACAGATCCCTCACAATTATTGTTGGTCCTGATTTCTTACTTTAAACTAGACTAGGTCGGGTTACTGTTAATAAAGCGTTAGTAAAATTCGTAGAGGAAGGGAAGAGGAAGTGTGCGAAAGTAGAAGGGTATGTAAAAGAATTTAGTGGTAGGGAATTATAAGAATAATTAACAAAAAGAGTGAATCTTTAAATGAAAAAATGACCAAATGACTAATTGACTGAATTAGAAAATTAATGATTGAGTAAAAATATAAATAAATAAATGAACAAATAAAAAAGTGGGGGGGGGGGGAAGAAAATTGAGCTGTTCTAGGTCGCGCCTTTCTTGCATCTCACGTTTCACGCTCGATGATGAATATATTCCGCGTCGACAATAATAATAATTCAGATATATCAGAAATAATAATAATTCAGATAATACTTGTATGTACGCGTTTCACGAGCATAACCATAAAAACGCCTATAAGTTTTTTCCTAACAGTTAAAGTTGTTAGTTTGATGAAGAGCAGACTTTTATGTTCTTTCACTTTTTTATTTTGCCAAGAAACCTTGCGATTTAATTAAGCAGAGGGTGAAGTCACTTAGAACGCAGATATTTCTATTAACACAATTGATGGATATAATTACCCCATAATTATGGTTCACTATTTGCTACAGCGATAGTTGAAACTTTTTGAAATGAGTTTGGAACATTTATTCCACTTATTGCGAAATTTGATTGCCGGCTCCAAACGCACGAGGCTTTCATTTCTCTCTCCCGATTTGTACTATAGTAACTTTCGCCACTTCGAGCTTCGTACCTTGTATCGTCTTTGTTCAAATTTATCTTGTATTATTAATAGATCTCTTTTGTGCCAGCAACTTCTGTTAATTAATTTTTTTCTGATTGGCGGTTTTTCAAAAATTAAATTTTTTAATGTCCAATGTTATTTTTAATGATTAAAACAAAAATTGCTCCTCATATGAAAAAATATTGAAAGCAAAGTAGACGTCAAAACTTGGACTTCAAAACCACGCTTCGTCTAGCAATTCCCTGATCAACCTTAATTCGGCAAATTCAGGTATACGCCAGCTTTGTCTGGAACGTCCTGGCTATCGCTAGTCATAAAAGTATTCGGGAACTATCAAGAACTATCTTTTAATTTATCCACAACTTTTCAAGCCCATTTGCCCGTTTAGGGAGAATTATCCCCTCAATTATACACGGGGCTAGAAGTGAATTTGCACTTGGGTGATTACTCATGAATAGATTAGATAAGTGTTCATTATACTGTTGCTCCTTCTTTGCCAATAGAATGATAAAACTTATCCAGATTAAAATTCGTACTCTTTAGGAATATAGAAGCATTAAAAAAAGCACTATATTGGACTAGGTAGACATTTCGGAATATGTCGGGACGCGGTATCCATTGTTTTTTACGACACCATAAAAAAACATTTTTTTTTAAATTAAATATTATCGCTTTAAAAATGACTTAGAAGAAGCATACAACAGAATAATCACAAAATTCATACATAATTCGCAGTATACTATAAAAATTATTATTTGCTTTCGTCAAGATAAAATAACGTAATAATAAACGTGCTCCAGAAGTTAGCCAACACTAAATGAATAATTTAACGCAAAATAAAACTGACGATGTAACCCGGCTTCAACCAATAATCTCTGGATGATTTATGTTAGGGGGTAAAAGTATATCAGAATGGGATACATGCACGAAAACAGAATGTTCATTAATTAGGTGGCTCGAAAAATTTAAATGTAATCAGTATTTTCTGTATTTAGAAAAAAAGATGATCCTTCATAATATCGTTCTCGCCGCAGTTGCGATTCTTTATTCCATTGGTAAGTATAAAATGAATTAGTATCATCCTTTCTGCTACTTAGAGAAAATAGAAAAATTTTGACCACTTACTTATTACATAAATTTATTAAATTACCGTATTTTCATCTTAAAGCTTGATTTTTAAATAGCACCAATATAATAGAATCTCCTTCAGGCCAACGGACAGATTGAGAACCTCGAAAAAAGCAACCGTTTACGTAACTTTTCAATCAAATTTTCAGGAGAAACCTTGTGTTATGCGCCTACGTGACAAATAGCCGATTTCAAAGGGTAAATATACTAAGAGGAAAAATTCGGAATGCAGAAAAATTCAGAATAGTATATAAATGTACCTATTAGCAGGGGTATAATTTTTTATGTATGGTAGCAAACAAATATTTATCGCAGCAAATTTAAATATCATATCATAATAAATTTATGTAGTACGTTGAAAATTGTTTTTAAATTATATAATGATAAAAAATAATTATTCTTTCGTAAAAAATTTTTAATGAGGGATAACGTAAATTTATTATGATATGATATTTAAATTAACTGTGATGAATAATTTTTTCCTACCATGAAAAAACAATTATATACCTTCTGATAGGTACATTTATGAACAATTCCGGATTTTTCTACTTTCCGTATTATTCCTTTTCGTATATTTACTTATTCCTAACTGTTATCCCTCCTGATTTTAACGCTTCCGAATTTTTATCCATGTTGCTTTTTGATTTCCGAATAAATACCTTTCAGAGTTTTAGATTTTCGACTTATTCCTCTTTTCGAATCACTGCTATTCCTAGGTTTTACCATTATGTATTATAACCCACTCTGAAATTTTACCTTTCTTAATTTTTACCGTTCCGAAAAATTAAAGGGTCCCCGCTCGAACTTTTCCAGGAAAATAGAAAATCGGAAATACCAATTTTCATTTGTATTTTAGTTTGGCCGATGTAAATAAAGAAATTTAAGTGTTAATATAAAAAAATGTACCATTGCTTCTAAAAGTTTGAGTCAGTTTATACATAAAATATTAAAAATACAAGATTCATTTAATTCCGTTTAACCAATATTAAGAGATTAGGTTTATGACGCCAGACTATTCGCATTGTAAACTTCGACCTTATCGATTGCCGCGGCCACATACAGGGTGTCTAAAAAGTCTCGGGACGGTTCGATATTTCCTCAGGCAAAATATTTTTCAAAAAAGTGAAGGTCATTCCTAAAGTGAATTTCAACGAGGAATTCATTGGTGACCTTCATTTTGACCTTGAGGTTGACCTTCATGGCTTTTTGAAGGTCAACTTCGTTTTTTCAATTGAATACCCCCTTTTTTACATCTGCAATCGATAGAGCGGAAAATTCTACGATTAGACATGTACCTAAGTCATAGGTCATTTGTATCGTTGAAGTTCAGTTCGAGGTTATTTGAAATTAAGAAAGTTTTCCAAGAGGTCAGTGCAATTCCTGAAGTAAATTTCAACGAGAAATTCATTGGTGAGCTCTGTATTGATCTTGGTGATGATTTCCAAGGGTTTTTCAAGGTTTTTTCCAAGCAGTTTACGTTTACGTTTAGCATTACCCAGGAACAACGACGTGGACGTAGTAAATTCTGTTCCCTTTGGGGTGCTTAATTAGCGTGAGTCCCCGTGCCTCTCACGCTTCAGTGAAGATGTTCGAACTGAAAACTTTGAGCTTCTTGACAAAACGTTATGCGATTGTAAAAATGAGTTACAGCATCACAAATCATCTCCCTATCAATTAAAGTAGCCTGTTGCAGAATCCGATTCTGCAATTCGTCTAAGCTTTGCGGTTGCGTTGAGTATAGTTTGCTCTTTAAATAACCCCAAAGAAAATAGTCAAAAGGCGTCAGATCAGGAGATCTAGCAGGCCACTCGATTTCACCCCTTATTTCAATCCACCTTTGAGGGAACTGAGTATAGAAATACGCTCGAACCTCCCTACTGTATTGAGCCGCTGCTCCGTCCTGCTGAAACCAAATATTCTAAAAATGATCGCCTACAATCTTCAACATCCAATCAGGATTTGTGTCGGATCAATATCTACAATTTTGCCTGTTAACTTCATCTTTTAAAGTGAAAGTAGATTCATAGGAAAATACTGTATTCTACAAGAAAAGAGGATCCCTATCAATTATGTCCATGATTATTTCACAAAATTCAATCCGACGATCAGGATCGTCTTCATTGAGCTATTGTACCAGATAAACTTTGTAAGGATGGAAATTAATGCTTTTTAAAATATTTCGCACTGTCTCAGAAGCGACGTCAAGCCCATCACTAGCTCGACGTAAATTAATTTGTGGGTTTTCAACAAATGCTTTGGCTATTTCCATCTGCATCTCCTCAGATACTGCATATTTTGGTCTACCAGTTCTCTGAAGGTCTTTGATTGATCCATGAGTCATAAAGCGCCTTACAGTTCTTTCAATTGTTGATTTTAGGACAAGGGTTTAACCCTTCTCCATTAAGAAAAGTGCGATTAAAAAGCAAACGAACTTGATCATAAGATCGAACTCGATCTCGCCAACCACGCATCATTAATACAGATACCCTCTCTCGTTCCGAAAGGTTAGCTTCCGCCATAATAATCTTTCAGCGAAAGATAGTAAGTATGTACTCGTAATACGTAAATTTAGTTTCGATTCGTAATATTCGTACGGAAAACCGGTATAGGACTTATAGTAGTGCCTTAGGTACTAACTTAGGTATCGAAAAACGGTATAGGACTGTATAACTCTTCAGGGAGGAACAGAACTCTCACCAGAACACCTGAAACTTTTAATTAAAAATTTCCTTATGATTTTACACTATTCCAAACGCTGTAACCAAGATCAATATAGAGTTCACCAATGAATTTCTCGTTGAAATTTACTTCAGTAATTACACTGACCTCTTGGACAATTTTTTTGATTTTAAATAACCTCTAACTGACCTTGACCGTTACAATTGACCTATAACTTAAGTACGTACCTGAACGTAGAATTTTCCGATCTATCGATTGCAGATGTGAAAAAGGGGGTTTCCATTTAAAAAAAAAACAAAGTGGACCTTCAAAATGCCATGACAGTCAACTTCATGGTCAAAATAAAGGTCACTATTGAATTCCTAGTTAAATTTTACTTCAGGAATTACACTGACCTCTTAGAAAACTTTGTTAATTTTAAATAACCTCTATCTGACCTTTAACGTTACAATTGACATATAACTTGGGTACGCACCTGAACGTAGAATTTCCCTCTTTATCGATTGCAGGTGTAAAAAAAGGGGTTTCCATTTCAAAAAACAAAGTTGACCTTCAAAAAGCCATGAAGGTTAACTGCAAGGTCAAAATGAAGGTCACTATTAAATTCCTCGTTGAAATTTACTTCCGGAATGACCTTCACTTTTTTGAAAAATATTATACCTGAGGAAATATCCATCCGTCCTGGGACTTTTTAGGCACCCTGTATGCTTCTCAGCCGATGGATTTATCTCAGGTATACGATTCGGTCGTACACTCTCTTCTAAAATACTACCTACCTTTTTCCGATTAGAGATCTAGCTATTCGGGGCCCCTTTTGATAGCATTGGATTACCTGATGTCTTTAATTTCCTAGTGCTCACTAGCCCGAGGGAAAGGCATGTACCAGCTATTTTTAAGCCTTGCCTTATGCACGTCCTTACAGAAAGGCAGTCTTTTATCCGGTCGCAAAGGGCTAAACGGGTATACCTACCAGTACGCATGTGTGTGCTGTCCCCCTTGTGTCTGATTGGGATTTACACAATTAATTGACATTGATATAAGTTTAAAATTTGTCAAAGACTATATTCAAAGAAAATTTTTTATGAGAGTAATGGGGTTTATATGGGAAATTAATGAAAATAAATATATCGAGAATTGCGAAACCGATTTTGATGGGGAAGGAATATGGGACTCGATTGGACAATGTTAGAAAAAATTATAAATTTATTATTTTGACAGCAGGTGCTGCAAAAAATTTTTAATTAATATGGATTTTTTTATGGGATGTATTGGTGGCACATCCACCGTTTTCGCCACTAATAATTCTTAAACCCTCCTTTAAAAAATCTTCAAGTTTCATGGCAACTGGATGGGTGAAATGTACTCATACATGTTATGATTTTTGTTTATCCTTTCCTAGTATGTGTGAATATTCATTTGTTTGGTTACTTCAACTGTTTTCACGACGAGGTTCGCTTCATCTGCTTCATTTTTCCTTGGAATTGATTTTGTGTAGCTTCATTATCTATAAATAACCGAACCTCTTCTGGTTATCCAATTTGTTTCCATGAATTTTTTTAACGGAAAAACGATGCGGAGAATAAAGTGAACGTCTTCGCCAAAAAAGTTGAGGGCATGCTTTTCGGTGACCACGTCACCAAACTATTCCCCGGTTTCGAACTTTTTTTTTGGTGTTCACTATTACCAGACGGATTGAGGAATCGTGTTTAAAATTCGAAATATTTAAAATGAAAAGCACTCAAGAACGCTTGTATGCAGCAATATGTTCATAATTTTCATAACAATTTATTTATAAATTGATCAAATGGGATATTAACATTCGAGTTACAGCACTTTGCAGATAATTTTTGCTTGATGTATTTCAGATTTTTTAATTCGTGTATATTAAGCAGTGATACAATTTTTGGACTGAATCGTCTAAACATTTACAACAATTATTATAAACATAAAATACGCACATTCTTCGCAAATCAACAAATACGTATATGCACACACGTAACCTAACATTATTTCTGGAGCAGTTTTCATGATTTCTAGCTGAGAAAAAAGAAACTTTAAACGTTGATAAAGTCGAGATCACGTGACTAAGTTCATTTATGAAATTTTTGGATAAAATTATTAAAATTTTTTTGGTCTTCACTACGTCCACTCGTATTAAGATATCGTGACAGGATTTAGAAAGTTATACATCTCGACTTTATCGACGTTCAAAGTTTCTTTTTTCCTAAGCTAGAAATCTCTAAAAATGCTCCAAAAATAATGATAGGTTACGTTTGTGCAGATACTTGTTCGTTTATTTGCAACAAATGTGCAAATTTTATTGCTTATATTAATTTTTGTAAATGTTTAGACGATTTAGTTCAAAATTTGTGTCAGTGCTCAAATAAAAATTATCTGCAAAGTTTTATAACTCGAATTGTAATATCCTATTTCATCAATTTAAAAATAAAATTTCTTAAAAATTATAAACATATTGATGTATGCAAACGTCCTTTAGTACTTTTTATTTAATATATCAAACTTTAAACTCGATATCTCAATCCGTGTGGACAAAGTGAACACCAAAAACATGTTTATAACCGGAGATTAGTTTGGTCACGTGGTCACCGCAGAGCATGCCCTTAAAGCAACAAATAAAATGAATGTTTACACATACTATAAAGAATTATAAGAAAATCAAGAAACGCAGTAAATGTTTAGAGAAATATATTATCAAAATAAAATGAAGCTACACGGGACTTATTCGACGGAAAGACATTCCATAAGAATTACAATTTTTCGCAGCACTTCCGGTCAACATAATAAATTTATTATTTTTTCTAACGATCCATTCAAACAACAACTGCCGACATTACTCGACACATAGTGCGATTAATTGAAGTAAAACGGATTTTACTGCATTTGTAACAAAAGTTACCACTTTGTTCCCTACCACACGTAAATCGGTGCCCTCTTTGGTAGCAATTCCAGCCATTGCTGGCTGCAATGAGGGCACGCATTGGAAGGATTGTTGCCACCCGAGAGGGATTGATCGATTATTGGGTCGTTGTTTGTTTTGTTATTATTGGTGAAGCCTGGATTTTCGGTTTTATAATCCAGCGTTGGGCGAGTTTTCGGTGGGAGTTTTTCACTTGAGTTTGAGGATCTGAAAATCCGTTAAATGCGGAGGGATTTCCCCTATAGAATTGCTAACAGTGTTTTCCATTACTCAATAATTAACTGTAATGCAACTTTAAACTGAATATAAGAAATCGCAAGTGTAAAGTTCAGGTTTATAATCCTACGTTAATATACATTTTACACTATTATTAATATAATAGCTGTTTAAGGAATTCAGGTTGGAAATCGACGAGGCTTAGAGGCCAATTCGTCTGTTCTACTACTTAAAACAATCACGGCTCCAGGTGAGCAGAACTTCAATGATTTTCCGTATGCCGAATTCCAGCTTAAGACGCAGTTTCTATTTCACGAAAAAAGATTCCATTATCGTTGCACTGCATCATAAGGAAAGACTCAGCATCAAGCATTAGTTTCTAACGAGGATCCAAAGCGTGTTCTCACATGGAACCTCAATATGAGAGTTCCTAAAGACGATCGAAATCGAGTTCTCGCTCGGAACCTCAAACGGGGAGTTTCCTACCAGAACGAAACCTTCGAGTCTTGTACATGGGCGCAACAAAGGAGTTTTCATCCAGGACCGATAGCTCACGTCGATTGTGCTGGCAATCAATTACATAAAAAGAGAAGGCGTTGGACCAACCTACACAAGAAACTCTTGCTAAAACATCGCGCTGCGCAGGCCTTTGAATGAAAAAAGGACAAAGAATTCTTGGCACATCTTTCACTCTGGGTTACAGTGGCGATTGCGAGTTCAGCGAGAAGCGCGTATCGAACGATAGTGTCCAGATTCCTCATCGCCCGCCGCGTCAGACTGCAAGTGATACGAACTTTCTTTCAGCAACAACGCTCCTAGTTTGTGTAGCACTCTTTTTGGGCAATTCTACACGCATAATCCCATCGTCGATTTTTTCAATCTCCTGCAGCGTAACAGGTTGCCATAATTACATCCCTGCTTTGAATTTGAAACCCCCTTCCCGCTGTCCACGAGCTTTCACAGTTTCAAGACCGTCGAGTGTCCTCTTTGTGATGGGGTATTCAAGTATTGATTCTCAGTGGTTGAATATTCAAGGCCTCATACCTCTGTGGATTCATGTTAATATTCGCGCGCCTTTTTGTAATTATTTCAAATCTCGACGCGATCTGTGTGTTTTAGTCTTAAACCCATAGAGCGTGCGCGATGATTCAGACATTGCTGTTGATTTTGCTCAATTACGCGAAGGCTCCTGTGACCCGAGTAAATTTGGGAGCGTTGATGCCTACGATCCTGAGCTCTCGGCTACAATTCCTCTGCTCTTAAATTTCTAAAATCAGAAAAAACGTGTGACACTTCCGAAGCTCAAGAGGAGATTATCAGCATCTGCGCCCCTTCGCTTAGTGCCACTCCAGAAAGGGAAGGGCCGCGCGTCACTGTAATCACCCAGCATGAGATCGCAGTGCAATTATTATTTTGCGATGTAAACCTTTCCAGCAGGAAGTAGGCCTTATTGCAATTGGACTTCGCCAATATTCAGAAATAGGTTACGTTCCGTTGTTGTGAAACTAGAGAAGACAAAAGTTATCAGTTTGGCTGATAAGCCAAGGTCTATATAAAATCAAAAGTTAACAATTTAGCGCAGTAGCTAGCATAACCTCAAAATCCGTGAAAAGCGAAAATTTATACGCAAAGCTAGAATTCCGGTAGCTAAAGAAAAAAGAAGACTTAGGGAATTAAGCTTACATGTCGATTAAAGTTAATTTCACACAAGGCCTGTATGGGGTCCTGAAGGCGAAATTTCGACAACTTTAAAAATAGTCTTCCGACCCCAATAAAATACGAAACCAAAAATGTTAGCTTCAGCTGCTAAAGAGAGAGCCTTGGTGGCAGCGCTGAGTGGATAGACCTTTATTCATACGAATTAAAGTACCCCCGCCACTGGAGTTCCACAAGTCATAAAACACTACACGATTTCTGGTTTGACTATTCAGCAAGAGAAAAGGTAAAGTGAGGGTGGCAGCTTTCGAACCCGAAAGCCGACGAAGCCGAATCAAAATAAAATGTTAAAGTTACACTTTCACTATTCTTAATTATTTATTAACACAAAAGAAAGATCCTTTATGCCTTTTTACAGAAATATCATCAGGAATGCCGCCCAGAGAAAGGGACTTTCTGTCACGTGTGGGGATGAATACTGAACAAACAAATAATGAAGGTAGTCCTAGTTTTCAGAAAAAGGTCACCACAAAAGTCACACACTTTTGATATTATTTTATTTTTATTTCACCTTGATTTCAACCAAAAATTAGTTTGACAAACCTTTTTTTAGTTTTATATAATTTCTTGTTAATTATTACATCTGAAAAAATAATACGTAACTTATCTTAAATCCTCCTTCCATTCCCAACAAATAAGAATATGAAAAATGTAATTCTCTTTTTCTTTTTTAAGTATATCCTTCTACTGAGCGTACTCTTCATACCAGGTACAGTTCTCCTCCTGTCAGTTATCCTGTGAGCCTCTCTGAACTTAATCATGAAGAACTTAGATTTATTCGGCTTATTCCCAAAAGCAATCCGCGAAAGCTTTTTCAAGTTTGCAGATACACTTTTCCTACTAATAAGCCAATTCACTTAAAAGGAGAGCAGCATGTCCGTATGCCCATCCCAACCGAAGAACAAACTGTTGTCATAACAGATAATGGTGACGTCCTTGCAATATTAGAGAATAATAATACAATGCTTCGGGGTATATATACAGGTAATCACGTTTCATCACGTGCAAAAATTAACATACACAGCGGCACCGTTTTGGAACTGGAACGAAATGAAAGAAGGGAAACTCCCTGCGGCTCCCGACTGCGAATCTCAAACATGTTTCAGGTGGTACGTCTTAGCCATGCCTAAACGCCAATTTTTCTACACCGCTGATTCTATACGGGAAAATAAGAAACTCACGTGGAAAATTACTTTGTGTTCCAAAGTCAAAACAGCATTTTAAATGTAAAACATAATTACAATGAATATATTTATCGTTTTCAATGCTTAAATTTTGTTGCACAGCATCAGTCATTTTTTTCCGAATCCAGATAAAAAAATTTTGAATTATTTTTCAACAAAAAAGAATGATTTTTATTCTCATTTCGTGGCTGTATATTTATTATTAATACAGAATCTAAAATTCGCACCATAAATAACTAACTGTTCAAAATTTATCAATTTCAAGTATAGCTGAGTCAAACTTGTAAGTATTGCAAGTCGTGCTTATGAAAAAAGGCCTTGGAATGGTTTTGGGATTTTACTGGGATTCTAATAGGTAAACATTACGTTTTTCTGGGTCACTGAACACGAATCCATTAGCAGAATTGAGCCATTACGACAGTATTTGCAGTAAAATCCAAAACATAATTAAAAATCTGGAATTTCTGCATATACATCGTCCACAAATCTACAAACCCCAAATTAAAAAGCCTCAAACCCAGAAACATTGACATTACTGCGCTCAAGTCTTCAAATTTTATTCGCCAACAAACTCACAAACCCCAAACTCCAGAACCCAAGTTCACAAACATTAAACACACCAACCACAATTCCACAAATCCAAGTACTTTACATCTTATAATACCAATTTAAAAATTGGTATAATTTGGGGTTAGTGGGTTTGGGGTTCGAGGGTTGGTGGGTTTGTGGGTTTGAGGTTTGTGGGTTTGTGATTGTTGGTTTGGGGTTTGTACGTTTTGGATATAGACCTTGTGGGTTCAGTGTTTGGGGTTTGTACGTTTTGGATATAGACCTTGTGGGTTTAGTGTTTGGGGTTTGTGGGTTTGGGATTGTGGTTTGGGTTTTGTACGTTTGTGGAAATGGAGCTTGTAAGTTTGCGATTTGTAGGTTTGGTGTTTGTTGGTTTAGGGGTTGTAGGTTTGTGAATATGGAGCTTGTGGGATTGGAGCTTTTGGGTTCAGGGTTGTTGAGTTTAGGGTTTGTTAGTTTAGGGTTTGTGAGTAATTGGGTTTGAGATTCCTGGCTTCGCGAGCTTAAGATTTGTACGTTTGTGGACATGAAGCTTGTGGGTTAGTTGATTTGGGGTTTTCAGGTTTATTGATATGGAGCTTGTGCATTTAGTGTTTGTGGGTTTGGAGTTTGTGGGTTTGGGGTTTGTGAGTTCGGAGCTTTTTGGTTTGGGATTTGTAGGTTTGTTGCTATGGATCTTGTGGGTTTGAGGCTTGTTGGTTTGAGGTGTGCGGGTTTAAGGCTTGTTAGATTGTGGGTTTGGGGCTTGTTAATTTGGGGTTTGTAAGTTTCGGTATGACATTTATGCAGAAATTCGAGGTTTTCAACCATTATTTTAATTTTACAGCAAATTTTGACGCTCTGGTCCAATTCTCTGTATGAATTCGGTTAACAATAATATAATCATTTTTGAATGTCTAATGTTGAGGACAAACATGATTGTTATTGAACAATATAATTTTCAATTTTCTGCAATACGCAAGATTATCACACAGTTGATTAAGTCAATTCTAGTCACTTTTTTTCCGAATCACTTTTTAGTCACTTTTTAAGAAACAGTCACTATATGTCACTTTTTTAAAGAAACGGTCACTGGAAGTCTCCTTTTTATCTGATTTGTTGTTACTGCTCTAATTGAGCAGTGTGAGTTGGTGGCACATTTTCTTTTACAATTTTTGTAGAACTTACGTCACTTTTCCAAACTAAATTTTTCATAGATTATTAATAAATACTATACTACTCTTTATTATATATACCCGATTTCCATAAATCGTAAAATATTATACTAAACTGTAATATCGGTTTATATACAGTTTCCTGTATTCAGTATTCCCATATATCGGGAAAATTTTTCTTTCAATTGAAAATTACATTGTTTATTGCTACACTTCATTTAACAAAAAAATCGCAACTACCTAAAATCTACATGGGAGAAGATAGTTATCAAGAATATTACTTTGTTTAAGCAATTAGGTTTGTCAGATTCTTATAATTATTATCTCACTCTAATTAAAAAGTAGATAAAAAGGTGAAAATTTCAGAAAAAAACTTCAATTTTTAGCAATTTTGAAATAGAATATTATTAACAATACTAATAAATTATTTAAACAATTAATTTTTTCATTTTGATTAATTATCATTCTCACTCTAATGGGAAACTGGACAAAAATTTGATAATTGAGAAAAAAAACCTGCAACTTTCTAGCATGATCTAAATTGAATATTATAAGAAATAATAATAAATTGTTTAAACAATTCAGGTAAGCATTTAATTATTAGTGCAAAGTATAATTTTATGCATTAGCAATAACTGGTATAGGGTTTAGGACACTATAATAATAATTGAATTTAATGCTAAGTATTCACAAAAAAGAACTTTGAAATCGGTTAAAACTACAATCTGTGAGCCATTATAAATTGATATTATCTGATAAACAAAAAGAAAAATTTTCTGAAATTGAGTAAAAGTTTTCCTTAAACATTAAAGAAAAAATTTTTCCACAAGACGTTTTCCGCCCATCAAACTTTCCTGCAGACTTTTTCCGTCAGATTTTAAGGAAATGATTCCTGACGGCAATGGTTTGAAATAATTTTCATTTCTCCATGCAGGAGCTTTCGAGTGATTATTTTCAAAAGTCATTGATTTCGGTAAAATTAAAATTGCTGGATGAAAATTCCTTAATTCTTATCATTGCTATAAACAAATTTATAGATCGAACTGCTATTTGCTGCATTTTCGGTTCATAACAATCACGTAAACATTGTTTTTATTAATTCTTTTTGTTTATTATCACAATCAACTTAATTCTAAAGAACAATATACAAAAATGTATTTCGATAAAAAAACAGCAGATTGAGATATTTGTTTATATTCATTGTTATTAAAAATTACAATAAGAGTTATTGTATGCCTGATACTTAGTTTTACAATTTTTATTAATTCGTTTTTGCCTAATTTCAGTGAAAAAGCGACTTGTTTGTATTCAGACATGACAAATCTATTCAAAAAAATATTAAGAAAAATTATACAAATAAATTTTTGAGTAACCCTAATGTCACAAAAACTGCAAATTGTTATCATTGCCGAATACGAATGTATATTTTCTTTTACGTTTCGACCATTTTTTATCATCGATAGATTTTCCCGGCTGGACAATACTTCTACGCGGTTTCGAGCCCTTGTCGAGTTGCTGCAACCGTCACCTGAATTTTTGTTTCGTCATTTTGTTTCTATCCTCCTTAGTTTTGCCGAAAAATTGAATTTTTTATTTTTAACGCTTTAACAGTGCATAACAAATATATTACGTCGAAAACTTTTTGACTCTCACTGCGGGCCTTTATCAGGAAAAAATTCCTTCTCAAAAATATAAAGTGTTTTTTTTATATACAATCGAATAAAAACTCAATTATAATAACCAATTAGAAACCTAGAAGC
Source organism: Belonocnema kinseyi (assembly GCF_010883055.1). Taxonomy (NCBI): domain Eukaryota; kingdom Metazoa; phylum Arthropoda; class Insecta; order Hymenoptera; family Cynipidae; genus Belonocnema; species Belonocnema kinseyi. Next base: position 165,649 of record NC_046662.1, on the reverse strand, counting down.
CTAGTCAAAAGTTACTTTCATTTCTCAAAAAGCTTTCCAACAATTAATTTTCAATTATTTTGAACATCTTTAAAAACATATGAGTCATTTTCTAAATTTGAAACCTCTATAAGAGAGGCTCTAAAACAATAAAAAATTACATTTATTTGTATCTTATGCTCAGCAACTCTAGTTTTTAATTTTCTGCTAGTTTCACCGATGCAAACTTTATTGCAACCAGTGCATTTTATTAAGTATATGACACCTGATAAATTTTCTACCTTTTTGAAATCTTTTTTATTCAAAAGAAAATGATCTGAAGTGTCGTTACGTAAAAAATAAATGTCGACGTTAAATTTGTTCATAGAACGTATTATTCTTTCAGAAAGACCTTGCGCGTCAGGTGCTGTAATCTTTAAATCTGTTTTATTGTATTTATTTAACCATTTTTTTTGCTTATTATTTTTGTTTAAACTATTGTAAATTTCGTGAATTCTTTCTTTTATTACACTTTCTATTAGCTGGATTGGATAATTATTCTACAATAACGTAACTTTTGAGTTATCTACATTTTCTTTTCTAAATTTAACATTACTCAATTTTATAAGCTATCTATAAAACCTTTAATTAAACTAATATTTTGACAGAACAAATTGTGGAAATCAAAATGTAAATACCGCCTAGACCACGAGAACCCATCGAGCAGCCTTATCGTTGTTTGTAATATTTATTGGTCAAATGAAAACACTGTATTATTAAAAACTGTCCTAGTTGCTACTAAAATTTCGTTTTTTGATATTTTAGTCAAGTTACGATGTAAATTTGATTTGTCTTTTATGCATTCCAAAGACAAATCTAACAGGATATTATCAAACATAGAACAACGTCAAGAGAAGCTAAAGGGTGTATTTTGAAATCATATCCCGTGTAGAAATAGCCCGGTTTGATCCGACCAGAAAAAGGTTTCTGGCCAGAATCTGACCAGGTCAAACCGAGATACTATTTTGTTAGTTGCCCGGCTGGGATCTGACCGAGTTCCCACCGGGACCCAGTCGGGCCAAAAATGGTACATAATGGAAGTATCATAACATTAAAAACATCTTAAGGAATATCCACAAACGACTACCGTAAGTGGGTCGTTTGTAAATATCTGACAGGCGAAAGATCAATTTTTTGTGTTTCAGATGTTGCACGTTATAACGATTCGGCGACTTCCGGAGTCTTTGATGCTAAAAACGGAGCAAACTGTCCATGTGCGCCAGGTTATCCGTTAAGAAATTTGTTAAATTTCACAAAATTGTATCCAATTTTCCAGAGCAAGCGGATATTTTTAAAGGTAAGTGAATTATTTTGTTAATGAGTAAGCATTATTAATCTTCTTCAACGTTAGTTTTAAATCAATTGTCTAAACCGGTTTTATAGGTTAGGGTGTCACGTGAAATCCCTGAAATTAATGTTATCTCTTGTAAAAAAAACTATGCAAACTAAGTTACGCTTAAGGTAAATTTGTTATGCAATTTAACTTTAATTTCTTACAATGCAATTTCCTACAGAAACTTAAGAATCATAACCGATATTTTAGTACTTACATTGAATCAATGTTTGTAGTTAATATATTTATTATTATGAATGCAGTTCTTAAATTGAAATTCCAAAATCTTTTTACAGGTGGAAATAAGTGCTGACAAAGATTCTTATCTCTACCAGTTGGTAGAATATGTCCGCTGTGATAAAAAGGCTCTAGTAAAATGCGACCGAGGAGCCCAGTCAAAAACCGGTCAAATTCCGACCGGGTTACCCTATTTGTATCGGGATCCGATCGGGTAACCCGGCCTGGAGCCAACTGGGTACACCCGGCCGGAATCTGACCAACGCAGCGTGACGAAACCAACCAGAATCCTACCGGGCAGCCTGATAAGATTCCGGATACAAGCAGGGCAACCCTGCCGCAATCCGGCCCGAACCCGGTCATAATTTCTATACGGAATCAACTGTCGGAAAAAGGACAAACAACTGGAGCTTTGCTCCAGAAAGTTCGTTTCAATCATTCATAAATCTGTAGTACCAATTTTAAACTAAAAGCCATTTTGTAGAATCATCTACACATTTGGGCCCAATTTCTAATTTTTGGGATACACAGTGACCGTTCAAACACGTGATCCTGCGACACCAATAATAGCCAAAACCGAGAGTAGGGATAGAGCATTATAAGGCCATGCATGACCGCAGTATCGAACTTATTCTAAATCACCGTCGAAGTATCCTTTAATTATTTGAAGCGACGGGAATCTACCAGCTTTATCTAGCAAGTCCCTGATCAACGTTGATAAGGCAAATCCAGATATCTGCCAGCTTTGTCTAGAGTGTCCTGGCTATCTCTAGTCATAATAGTATTTGGGCAACCTACGCAGTTTTTCTGTGGTAAAGCAAACAAAATAAAAAACTATCTGTTAACTTATCCACCCCTCTTCAATGGAGTATAAATTATAATAAACTGATAATAGTAAGCATCTTACTCTTTTGGGTAAGTTTTCATTTCGTAATAAAAACATTACAGCCCATTTGCTGGTTTAGTGAGAATTTATCCCTCACTCATAAGCCGGCAGACTAATTTTGAATCCTTTGGTCTCTTTCTTTTAGCGGGAGCTACGAGTTATCTGCCTTTGGACGGGTATTCGCGAATGGATTAGTGAAGTGGTTAAGAATATATTCACACCTATTTACTGACTAATGTGTAAAGACGAGTAAGGATAGAGTAACTATCAATTCAATATTTTGTAGGCATATTAATTTAAATTATTTCGAAGCATAATAGAATATTGCTGACTAATGTTAAGATTTTAATCTTGCCTTCAAGGAAATAAAAAAATTTGTGATTCATGAACTGACTATCATAAATTGATAGAGAAAAAGAGGAATGTAAATAAAAGTAAATACAGAAGGATTAGGCATTAGTTCATGCCCCTTTTCTCTCTTATTTCTCGATTTCTATCTTCTTAGATCATAGAGTCCGAGACTTGAAAGCACGGATCCGAACGTGACTTTATTTCACCAAGTCGGAGACTAAAAGTTAAAAAAAAATCACAGAGTTTCTGAATTCATATTGATATCATATTCATATTCTGAATTCATATTTTCAAGTTTAGCAGGCCAGAATGTATTATAAAAATATAGCGTCAATCACAAATATTGTTACTGCGTGCTTCGCTTTCGGTTTAATAATCACTATTTACTTATTTTTCTATAATTTCAGTTAAAAAATGCTTTGATTTTCGCGTTCTGAAAAAAAGATCAGAATCATCCAAACACAATATATTAAGGAAGATGAAATAATAAATTTGCGCGAGAAATTAGTCAACACTGATTACATGTCTTAAGGCAAAATGAAACCCATGATGTCACCCAGCTTCTCAAATGAGAACTTAAGAAGGTACATTAGTCAGGTGTTTGTAAGAATTCGACGTTGAACAGTTTTTCCTGCATTTTGGAAGAATGAAGATTTTTTATGCTGTTTTCCCAACCTTACTTGTTATTTTTTATTCTATTGGTAAGTGTAATATAAATTAGTATCATCCTTCATGCTCTTTAGGGATAAAAAAATAACCTTTAGCACTAACTTCTTACGTTAATTTATTAATTGAACATATTTTCATTTTTAAGTATGATTTTGAAATAGCTCAGGTACAACGAAATCTGCTTTAGGCAAAGTATCAGATTGAGAACTCCAGGAAATCAGCAGTTATCTCCGTGACCTTCTGCTCCAATTTTCAGGAGAAAACTGAGTGACGGGCCTACGTGAGGAATTGCCGATTTCTAGGTGTTTTAAAATATGTGCTTGCTCATCATAAGTGATTCAAAGTCATTGACCAAATTTTCCTTTCTCGTTAGACCGTATGTAAAGCGGCGGAAAAATTCCCGGTAAACACGCTTCCACCCCTAAACCTCCACTCCATACAATAAGACGATGATCACTAGCAAACGGAACAATTTCCATCTCTTTTGAAGATTAATTGCGAACAACTTCTTTCCCAGCCACCACACTTGCTTCATCACCACATTTTCCCTTCTTACTCTCTCTCTTTTATATGAAGATCGTCTACATTTAAACTACACCTCCTTGCCTGAGCACCATAACCTTGCAATTTTCTGTTTTCAACTCTAACCTATTCTTATCCAAGTAATTGCAAAAAGAGTTGTGCTAAAGTGAGAAAATTTCCTCAGCGCCCTATTAAGCCTCTCCTTACTTCCATCTACTCTATCTCTTTCCAAAACCACCCCTAAACGCCAAAGGGAAAGTCCTTTGAGATCCACAAAAGATGCATCCACTATCGAACCCTTCTTAGCTAATTCTCCATACACCACAGGCTGAAAGACGTACATACACTGCGCATGCCTTATGCAGGTATTGACCAAAATTTCGGTGCGCTGGTTGGCTTGATTTTTTTTTAACCAGAATAACCTGCGCATGCGGTCATGCTCTAGCTGAAATTCCCGTGCGCTGAGTCGCCAGATAATAGATAATAAGGTCTGTGCTCTAGTTCGTGTGATTCGTTAGTAGTATACCTATGAGAGTTCGACAGCACGACTACGTAGTTCCAGCTGCCAAAGGCAGATGGCTCCATCGGTCAGTTTCAAGAAATCGGTACATGACTAAGCCGGCAAATTGGGGGCCCATGTTTTACCGACCAAGTGAGTTCCCAGCTTCTTTTGTTTAGATAGCGCTCGTGTAGATGGCGCATGAATCAACCGTATCGGTTCCTGCACTTCTCACACCACGACTGCCTTTCGAGCGGGTCTTGAGGGCGGTTAATCCAGGACCAGAAGAAACTCCAGACTCGTGTTAGCGAAATTGACGTAGAGGCGCACGTCGCTTCGCTTGGAAAGCCAAATGTCAACAACGCTCTTCCGGCTGCCTATTAGACTAGCACTTCCTTCGTCACAGTGTCTGTCTCTTCCTGGCAGAATTATCGCGATCTTAACTTTGACCTCATTGGTTTCCTTGACCGACATCGCTCTAATGCAGATTGATTTGTCTCGGATATAAGACTCGACCGTACTCCTTCGCTCCTCCCAAGCCCTACCTTCTACATCCAAGATGAAGTAGTCGCATACCTCACTGCCTTCACTCAATGCTCCTGCTATTCCGGTCCCCTGTGGACAGTACCTGGCAGTCTTATTCAGCCGCAAGAGGCACAGCGGGTATACCTACCCCCGTCCAGCAGTCAACGCGAGCAGCCGCATCCCTGGCTGAAAAAAGTCATTCCACCCTCCTCCCACATTCTTTTGGTCAACACGCCGACCAGATCTTTCGCACTCATTCCAACGAGCAGGCTAACCCTCTGTTCAGGGATTCAGGGATTTAAAAAATATTCACACACGCGGATGCAAAGAGTCATTCCATTTTTTTCTCTTAAGAAAAATCATGAAGGAAAATATGAATAAAAATCATGAAAATATAAGCGGAAACATGAATATTTAGCCTGAAGGGGGTCCAAATCCAGGACCGAAACGTTGCACCAAGAATGAATAAATACGAGCTTATTCGTCAGATTTTTTAAAATTACTTATTACCAGATTGTGCGAATTAAAATTTAATATTTAGAGGTGCGTAAAAAAATTCACATTGCGAAATTCTAAGTCAGGGAACTTTGTCATTCATTATTATTTTTATTTTGTAAACAAACTGTCTAAATCACTGTCATTTGTGGATGTATCGAACCATATTATATTATGTTATTCCCGTAAATATGTGCAATCTATATATATATATATATATAATTTATTTGTAAAAAGATAAGGTGTGTAAATAATTTTTGTTTTTACATTTTAAAGCAAGCAGCTGCTAAGAAAGGTGACTTATACCATTAGGAACTTGCACAATACTGGTTTTATCATTGTTTCAATAAACTTTGAAATATTACACACCGCGTTCTTTTAATATTTCTACAAAATTACTTATTTACTAAATTCATATCATATTAATGAAATAAGGAATCAAACTGGAATAACTTAAGAACAGTCGTATAATTTCCAATGAAAAGCAACAGTAAAAAGCAATGATAGAGTTACGCTTTCATTATTTCCAAGTAATTTTTAATATGAAAAAGTAATTATTTTTGTGTGCATTTTCACAGATTTATCATCAGGTATGCCGCCCAAAGAAAGGGACTTCCTGTCACGTGTGGGAATGACTACTGAACATGCAAAAAATGAAAGTAATCCTAGTTTTCAAGGAAACGGTCAGTCCAATACTTAGGCACTTTTAATAAACTTGGTTTTTTTGTTTTGCCTCGATATCAATTTTCTCCAATCCTCTTATCGCCCCCAATATAACAGAACAAAAATAGATTCTCTTGAATCATCCCATTCACATAAAAGCATTCCGTAATGTATAGGCTATTTATTAAAGAAATTTAATTCTCTTTTTCTTTCGCTGTATCAGATTCACAGTTACAGTGTCTACCACATGGCGCACCTCTTTCCAGTATTCATGGCGGCGCACCTTCTTCCTCAGTTTTCTCTACACCTACACATCATTCTCGTGACATGCCTCTTCCGCCTATTATACCTCGTTCTCCTGACAGGCTTCGTCATTCTGCAGAGCTTACTCTTCGTGCCAGGCTAACGTCTCCTCGTGCCAGCGATCTTGTGACCCTCTCTAAGCGTAATCCTGAAGAACTTGGATTTATACGTCTTATTCCCCACAACAATCCGCAAAAGCTTTTCCAAGTTTGCAGATACACTTTTCCTGCCAATAAGGCAATTCACTTGAGAGGAGAACGCTACGTTCGTATACCCATACCAACCGAAGAACAAACTGTTCTTATAACAGAGACTGGTGACGTCCTTGCAATATTAGAGAAAACCCATACATTTCGTGGTATATATACAGGTAATAACGTTACATCACGTGCAAAAATTAACATACATAGCGGCATGGTTTCGGAACTGGAATCAAGTGAAAGAAGGGACACTCCCTGTGGCGACCGACAGCGCATCTCAAAAAATTTTCGCGTGGTACGTCATAGCCAAGCCTAAATCCCAAATTCCCACAGCGGTAATTTTATACAAAAAATTATAAAAACAATCTGGAAAATTGCTAGGTGGTCCGAAGTCGTATCAACATTTGAAAAGTCAAACCTATTTACAATGGCAGGATTTATCAATCTAAAAGCTTACATTTTTTGCAATGCCCCAGTCACTCTTTTTCGGATCTACATAAAAGAACTTTCTTTTTATTATTGGTCAGCAATGAAGGAACATTTACATTCTCAATTTGTGTCTGTACATTCATTATTTTATTACTGCAGAAACAAATACTACTTTATTGGTTGATAAGATCTATTACAAGTTTTGATTATAAGCCGTCAAGAGTGACATCAGTCATAAATATTAAAATTTTTGAAAAAGATCATTGACTTTCAGTGAAAATCAAAATTCTCATTCTAATAACTGAAGTTACGTATTAGAAAGGAAATAATTATTTTCCTATTTAGAACTTTTTTTAAAATATTTTCATTGGAGGCAAATAGAAACTAAGGTAATTAATTTTTTGTATTAGGATTACATGAAACACTTAAGAGATAGAAATATTTTTGAAATATTTTTGATGAACAAAAAACAGTAAATAGAAAAGTGCTTTATCTCGTAATTTTTCTACAAAAGTATTTTAAGAAATATGTTCGTGTTGATCCAGGTTAAAAGAGGAATAAATTAAGATCGGGCTAAAAACTAAGTAATAAATTCAGAAAAATATAGGATTATATTGTTGAAATTGAAACCTGGATTTTGGAAAATTAAAATAATTGTATACCAGAAGTTAACAAAAAGAAAAAGACGAAAACTGAAAAGGAAAAATTTCGCAGTGCGTTAATAAGCCCCCACGCGTGATAAGTTCCCTCGTGTATCGAACCGAGGTGAGGCGACGTATTTTAAAAAAAAGGGCCTGGGAGTGAAAGTAAACATATTTTCGAACTGTCGAACCATTAAATAACCAAGTCACATTTTAGTTAATATTTCGTGAGATAAATTGGAACTTTAATCTAAGAAACCATAACGAAGATTATATAGGTTGTCACATTAGAACGAATTTAGGTTCCTAAAAGTCGCTATTTTCTAAATCCGATTTCTGAATTCATGCCGGTGTTCGACTTACAATGTTTCAACCAATTGCGATCATGGTTACATTCATAACCTTTTTCAAGACGAAAGTAAAAGATTTTTAGGTTGAATTAACAGTGCTTTTTAGGCGAAATTAACAGTATTCCCCTAATGAAGCTTCCGATTGAAAATGACGTCGTGTAGGTAACAGAAACCACTTTATTCGAGTAAATATAACATAAAATCAAATTTTAAAAAACAGCTTGGACCATTGTAACAAAGACGAAGAAATAAAGAAAATTTGCATAATTTTGTAGAGAATGACTTAAGTAAAGGCTACCCAAACGGAAAAGATGTTTCTCCTTCTCACGCATGCGCTAGCCTACAATTACTGACAAATGGGATCGAATTCGATTCCACCTAATTAATAGATCAATGGGTTGTGTTGGAGCTTTCCCTAAAAAATTCGGGAACCCGAACAACAATTAATAGGTCAGACAGAAACAAACTGATCCAATCAATAAGCACGGAAGCAGATCAAACTAGAAATAACTAACGACCAAACCAAGACATTATTTAAATCCCTCACAGAACTTTCAACTCAATAAATAATACTTTCTTTTGTGATAACCGTGATTTAATTTATTTAGACACGTTTGTGCTGCAAATAACCAAAAATCAATAAAAAATTAAACTATTTATTTGGGAAACATAAATAGGCTAAACAATCGTCCCAAAATAATCAATGAAACTTTCGAATGCGACTCTTTCCTCTAAAACAACAGACAAATCTTTTTGAATCTGGGTAACTTCTATTAAGTGCAGAATATAATGAATTTCTGAACCAACAAAAAGAAAGTTTTTTTAGAGAAAGGGAAAATAACTTAGAGGTCCATTCATTGTCTGAAACTTTGCCTTTATCTTCAGTGGACCAATGCCTTTCGTCAACTAAAGTTTCAATGCATTCCGAGGATAGTCTAGGTATTTTATTATTCATTTCCTAAAGTGTGATCCAAACAAACAACTTGATGCGAGAAATGTATTTTGCGATTAAAAATCAAGTCCAAAATAATAAGCTAACTCGTCATAAGGTGTAGAGCCCAGTTATAACGTCAGTCCCACCCAACTTTGCTCAATGGTAGGGGAGTATAGGAAAAGAACTAAAAACGAAGGACCGGTCATTTGGAATTGCAAACTGATAAGGGCGCCTGTCTTGGACAGATCAGGAATAGATAAAAAAATATTCACAATTGTCTAAATTTTCCTTTGAATATTATTGTCCAACCTCATTCGAAAGACTTTTACAAATTCAACTATTTCGTTGACAATTTTACTTTTTAATGAAAAATTAATCTATTTGATTCAACATTAATTTTATTGTAAACATCAAGCAAGTTTATTGAAAATTTGTCCTTTTTTCATTAAAAAATTCACTTTTGTCGTAAACTCAACTAATATGTTAAAAATGTAATTTTTTTCATTAAAGAATCACCATTTAGGTTAGGAAATCTTGTTTCTCTGGTTAAAAATTAAACTATTTATGGAAAATTCTTTGTTCTTTTGTATAAAATATTTCTTTCCGTTTAGGAATTCAGCTAATTTCTTAAAGTTTATTGCTTTTGAAACTTCACTCTTTTTTTAGAAAAACCATCATTTTGGTAGAAAGTTTTTTTATTTAGTAGCAAATTGCCCTATTTTATGGAAAAATATTTTTGTTGAGTATATAGTGCAGAGTTTTCAATATAGAGGGCCTAACTAAACTTTAGCGAAAAAAGCGCCTCAAGGTATTTTGGAAATTAAATATTCAATTTATTATATTGTGGCGATGATAAGTTATATTATTTCTGTTTGTTAATTTAATGAAATAGTTCTTATATTTATTAATAAATATCGATTTTAAAATTCTACGTTTGTAAGTGTTGTTTTATTTTGCTAAAATCTTTATATTATCAAAGTCAAAATAAAAAAAGTGATCAACATTCCACGAGTATTGTGACCAACCTGTGTTCAAATTGCCAATCCTACAATCTCTTGTATGTTCAGCTATTCACAAGAATCAAGTCTACGTAGACTGAAGTACAAATAGAGATATGTCCACATCAAAAAATGTAATTTACTTAAAAATAGACTTTTGAAAGATGAAAATAAATAGAGAGAATTTAGATTTAAAAAATGGTTTAAAAATTTATCTAATGTAACAATTCCAGATGAAATAGCGGAGACCTTAACTTTCGGTAATAAATTTGGTATTCCTTACAATTCAGACAAAATTCTATCCAATAATATCATTGCAAATATCGAAGAATTTATAAAAAATGTTGATGAAGAAAATAAAAAAGCAAATGTTAGAAAAGTTGACACAGATTTAATTTCAAATCAAACAAAAAACAATAAATTTAATAATTTTAATAAAATATCTGAAACAGTTAAAAAAAATTTAAATGACTACAAGGATATAACATTTGTTATAGCAGATAAAGGCAATATTTCAGTTGCTGCTAATAGAAATGGTCTTTCATAGGTTCACCTGCACATAATTTATCCAAATTTTCATCGAAAATTCTCAAACCTGTTTCAGGTACGATTCACTCTTTTATTGGACAGTTGGGATTTTAAAGCAAAAATGAAGAATATTCATGCACCTAACACCCGCTCATTATTATCTTTAGATGTGATTTCTATGTTCGACAACATTTTGTTAGATGCTTAATAGCAGCTTAAATCATTTAGATATATTAATTTACAAAACAGACATGAAAATTTAATTACCAATTAGTACAAAAAACCTTCACGGTCAGGGAAATATTTAAATTATAATTAACACCATCAATTAAAAAAAATGGATTATAAAAAGGACTAGTAGATAGATGCATAGAACTAACCGATTTCAATTTTAGAGAAGAAAAGGAGGAGGGTCAATAAGGCCGGTTTTTGGGCCATCTACAGATTGGCCTCAAACATGTTTCATTTTATTCATCTAACTAGGTCTCATAACTCCTTAAAAGGATTTTTCCTGAGAGTGATCTGATTTCAAGATATAGTCATTTTTAAGTTCGTATTTTACATGGGTTTTCGCACTTTCATTTAAATCATGCTAAGTTTCACATTGTTAGTATTGCTCACGCAAGATAATACTTGGCCAAAAACTGCGCACGTATATGCGTTACAACATATGTAAAAGCCATCATTTTTCTCGAGTTTACTTAGCCTTCAAAATAGGGCTTATTTTTATACTTTATGAAAAACCGAGCGTATTATTTTAAGGTATTGATTTATTGTTATTAATTTATTATTTTTAAGTTATTTTTCTTGAAAAACATTTACTGCCGGTCTTAGCCACTTTGACGCCCTGGGGCAAAGAGGAGTGAGATTAAAATCAACTTAAGTCAGTGGAATAGGAAACAAAACGCTATCGTTCATGTGCGACTGCCGCTTCACTACGTTCAACTGTTTTCCCCCTCCACATGGTATTCGCGTTTGTTGCCGATGCTTTTAGCTATATTCTCCTTCATTTTTCTTCCACGTTTCGACCTGTCAAAGAGTTCTTATCCACTGTATGTGATATTACTGCGTACATGCATCTGTTCCAGATTATTTTATTGTAGTTTTATTTTATCAGTATCGACTAGTTTCATAGCGATTTTAAGTTTTTTGCACAGGTACTTCATAGGCATGAGAGGCTACACTTTTTTTAAATCCTTATTATTTAATAGTTCTGTACATCAGTCTCAGATTCTCTTTATTTTTTCAGGTGAAGTAATTACTTGCGAATTAAGTTTTAAATACCACTTATTATGCCGAAAAAACATTGTTCTTGTTGCGGCAAATTCTTAAAACCAAAGAGTCATCTATCAGTAGTTCAGGATGAACGGGCATTAAATGTTCTTAAAACTGCTTTTAATAGCTCCTTAACGATTCAGTCAAAGGTTTGCGATAGTTGTCGATGCTTTTCGATTAAAAAGCGTCGGATTACAGATGCAAAAAAAATGAGTTCTTCTGAAAATGATTTATCAAATGTTTTAGAACCAGGTAAGAGTCAGATTTATAAAAATTCAGAATCTTCCAGTGAAGATGGAACTTCAGATTCTGACTGTAGGAAAATCAAACTTTCAATAAGAAGATGTATATTTCTCAATCCAGACGCATTGTCTGTCATCATAAGAATAATCGTATCGGAATCAAACCTTTTGCTGCATTGAGGGTTTACGTCGATACTGGTATTTTGATTCCTGCAAAAGTGAGATGCTGTGCTTCTCATTTGTTTGATAATGGTTTTCTTAAGAAAGAGGCTGTTGCGTCTATACAAGCCACCTCTGACTTTCCTTACATGAACGCTGAGTCGATTTCTAAGCTTCTGAATGATTTGCGTGAGGAGGCAAGAAAAACAGGGTTGAATTTTGATGATCCATCTGCGCTTGAGGATAAAGATTATTATAGGCTCACCGGTTTGACGAAAAATCAATTAGGTGACGTTGCACAGTACTTGTCAATTAAAGTGCGTTCGACAAAAGGTCGTTCTGTGCGTTTGTGCCTTGCATTATTGTTGGTCAAGTTGCGCACAGTTTTTTCCAATGCGATTTTATCAACTATTTTTGGCATAGAAAAACGAAGAGTTGGCAGAGGAATCACGGCAATAAGGAAAGCTCTAATGTCCTCCTTTGTACCTCATCATCTTGGTATAGGTCACATATCACCCGAGTCAGTCATTAAGGACCATACTACATCAACGGCAAAAACGCTATTCGCAAATGGAGAAGATATATGTATCCTTGTAGCTGATGGTACATACATGTTTATCCAAAAGAGTATCATGGATGCCCTCAAACTCTGTTATCGTTGTCGATCGCGGTTTTCGGGACTGCCTGAAGTTTCTAGAAGATCTTGGATTCGTTTCCAAAATGCCTCATTTTCTTCAAAAATGATCACAGCACACTACGATTGAAGCAAACGAATCAAGACTCGTTACTAAAGTCCGATGAGTGGTTGAAGCAGTCAATGGGTTGATAAGAACTTGGAGAGCCTTAAGTGATGTTTTTCCAAATATTCAAATCCCGTAAATCGGCGATTACGTCAGAATAGTCTGTGCCCTTTGTAATGCTTTCCGACCTCCTAGAATTCATGATAATTTCGATGATCATCTGATCGCTGAACGAATGTTGCGATTGGTTTCGCAGCCTAATCGCCTGCAAGAGCGAGCAGAAAAGGAAAACTAAGCGAAAAGGAGGGCATCGTGGCTTCCTATAACGCAACAGACACTACCTGATTTTCCTAGGTTAACTCTTGATGAATTGCGATACATCACACTCGGAGTATATCAGCTGAAGCAAGCCCAATCGTATACCGAGGAACATTTATCTGATGATGGAATGTACTCTCTTCTTGTCCACAAACAGGAGGAAGGCATTCTAAGAGTACAAATATAGTCTCGGCATACATCTTCTAAAGTGTATAACTTATGGATAGAAACTAATCCTGGACCAAATCCGATAAGTGGTTGGTACTGTCAGTACAAAAGTAGTGCAAGCGTGGTAGGATGTTGCGCTCACATTTCCAGTGTTCTGTGGTATTTCGGTTACTCTAGATATAACCAAAACACTCCCAGACCTTCACGTGAATTCGAAAGTCACGTGAATGATGCATCGTGTTGGTCGGAAAATGAAGGAGAAGCAGCATCGTCCTGAGATGACCGAACCAATTCTGACGAATAAGGCTGTTGCAGAGTGTCTAGCCTCTAATCGACCATAAGTTCTGATTAACTGTAAACTAATATACCTTTTCTTAGAAAAATGTCTCCAAGATTATTTAGATTATTTTATAGAAATTATTGCTAATAAATCTGATAAAGTAGGACATTTTTACTCCTTTCATGATCACAAACCTAATAAAGTATAAAAATGAGCCCTGTTTTGAAGGCTGAGTACCTCGAGAAAAATCATGGCTTTAACATATGTTATAACGCATATACGTGCGCAGTTTTTGTCCAAATATGATCCTGCGTGAGCAATACTAAGAATGTGAAACTTAGCATGATTTGAATGAAAGTGCGAAAACCCATGTAAAATACGAACATAAAAATGACTATATCTTGAAATCAGATCACGCTCAGGAAAAATCCTTTTAAGGGGTTATGAGATCTGGTTAGATGAATAAAATAAATCATGTTTGAGGCTCATCTGTAGATGGCCCAAATACCGGCCTTATTGACCCTCCTCCCTTAGAAGAATTAAAAATGACATTACAACAAAATAATTATCCACTAACTTTGATAGTAAGTGTCATCAAAGAGAAAATAAACGAGATTTACAATAGTTCCAATAAACTAAATTAAGGGTTATATAATTACAAAAAAACTGATTTACATGATTTGTTACCATATGTGCAAGGTTTATCAGAGAGATTAAAAAGTACTTTGAAAAAAGTCAAGATTAATGTATATTTTAGAAACAATCATCAGTTGGAAAATTCTTTCATAAACGAGAAAGATTCTGAAAAAATTGCAAATCTATCTAGTTAATAAAATGCAAAGGTTGCATTTTTGTGAGTTTGTGGTTGCATTGGTCAAAGAGGTAGAAGGTTAAAAACAAGAAATAGCTGAACATTGAAGAGAATTGGAAATTTGAACACAGGTTTGTCACAACACTCGTGGAATTTTGATAACTTTTTTGATTTTGACTTTGATAATATAAATATTTTTGCAAAAGAAAACAATGCTTACAAATGTTGACTAGCCGTTAATTTATCTACGACTATGTGTTGTGCAATAAATCGCAATAATTTGACAATAGTAATTACTCGTATCTTTTAGCTTTCGGGTAAATCGCGATTCCGCCATGAAAAAATCAGAGTCCTTTCGCCTGCTTAGGGAGAATTCATCTCTTGTTCATGCAGTGGTACATTAGTTTGAAATCTTCTGGAATATTTCTTTTAGCCTGAGACTTTTGTCTGCGCTAAGTGAGATCGTTTATTTTTCACATAGTGATTCAAACGTTGCAATAACTCTGTGTCGTGTTAACCTGTGGTGGTTAAACCCCTCTCCAGGTAATCAATGAAGATAATTTCTATCGCATCCCAAAAAATAGTAGTCATAACTATATTGGCCGACAAAACTGCTTTGCCTTCTTTGCGGTTGCTTCAGCTAGTCCAATCCTTGTTTTGACAGTTGTTTACTATCTGGAGTGTAGTGGTGAATCTAAGTTTCATTCACGGTTATAAATCGACGCAAAAATTAGCTGGCGTTTTGCTTGTACAGCACCAAATTTTCGATTAAAATAATTTTCTGGGTCAATTTTTTATCTTCTGTTAGCAAACGCGACACCCAAGTAGCACAGTGCTTCTCCATGCCCAAATTTTCACGTAAAATATTGCGTACACACTCAGTTGACATCCTAGTAGCCACAGTTATCTCACTTACCTTTAATCTGCGGCCCTCCGTCTCCATTTAATGAATTTCGTCGATCATTTCGGGAGTTGCGACCTTAACGGCGCATCCTGAACTTGTTTCGTCAGAAGTGCCGGTACAACCTTTTTTAAATTCGGAAACACACTTCTTTACAGTCGAATATGATGGAGAAGAGTCTTTCAGTGTGAAATCCATTGCTTCTTCAATTTTAAGTTGTGCTAGACCTTTTAAATAGAAGTATTTAATGACCGCACGCTCCACAGATTTTTCCATTTTTGCACAAACAATCGAGGTGTATTGTTCAGTAGGCTGTCAAATGTATACTAATATAGCAATCGACTTGAAAATTAAAATACAAGTTCGTGAGATATACTACTATAGAATACAAGCTAAAAATTAGAATCGTTGAGGCCGTGTCTATGTGAGGCCGGAAACTTTTCACCCCACCCTCATCTGTAAAAATAAGTAAATAAATAACTAAAACAGGTACGCAGGATATATGATTTTTAAAATGAAAAGAAAATACGTAAGATAAAGAAAAGGGTCAAGACGTATTTATTATTCCGTAGCAGACCTAAGATCTAACAAATAATACCAAAAAAGTGTCACTTACCGATTTGGATAAAATTTAGAAAATTTGTAGAGCTATGTAGAGTAATGAATACGGAATTTTTTATTTCGGTAAGCGTTCAAGTTTTGCAGT